>NC_052058.2:33867927-33956912 GCF_903992535.2 Arvicola amphibius | reverse complement strand
GCTCAAACCACGTTCTGACCGGTTCAAACCGGATCAAACCGGTTCTGACCGGTTTAAAACCGGTTCAAACCGGATCAAACCGGTTCTGACCGGTTTAAACTGGTTCAAACCGGTTTAAAGCGGTTCAAACCGGATCAAACCGGTTCTGACAGGTTCAAACCGGATCAAACCGGTTCCGACCGGTTTAAACCGGATCAAACTGGTTCTGACCGGTTTAAACCGGTTCAAACCAGATCAAACCGGTTCTGACCGGTTTAAACCGGTTCAAACCGGTTACGACCAGTATAAACCAGTTCAAACCGGATCAAACCGGTTCTGACCGGTTTAAACCGGTTCAAACCAGTTCCGACCGGTTCAAACCGGATCAAACCGGTTCTGACCGGTTTAAACCGGTTCATACCGGTTCTGATCTTTTCAAACCGGATCAAACCGGTTTAAACAGCTTCAAACCGGTTCCGACCGTTTTAAACCGGTTCCGACCGTTTTAAACCGGTTCAAACCGGTTCCGACCGTTTTAAACCGGTTCCGACCGTTTTAAACCGGTTCCGACCGGTTTAAACCGGTTCAAACCGGTTCCGACCGTAATAAACCGGTTCAAACCGGTTTAAAGCGGTTCAAACCGGATCAAACCGGTTCTGACAGGTTCAAACCGGATCAAACCGGTTCCGACCGGTTTAAACCGGTTCAAACCGGTTCTTTCCGGTTTAAACCGGTTCAAATCGGTTCAAACCGGTTCTGACCGGTTTAAACCGGTTCAAACCGGATCAGACCGGTTTATACTGGTTCAAACCGGTTACGACCAGTTTAAACCGGTTCAAACCGGATCAAACCGGTTCCGACCGGTTTAAACCGGTTCAAACTGGTTCCGACCGGTTCAAACCGGATCAAACCGGTTCTGAGCGGTTTAAACCGGTTCAAACCGATTCTGACCGGTTCAAACCGGCTCAAACCGGTTCCGACCGGTTCAAACCGGATCAAACCGGTTCCGACCGGTTTAAACCGGTTCAAACCGGTTCCGACCGGTTTAAACCGGTTGAAACCAGATCAAACCGGTTCTGACCGGTTTCAACCGGTTCAAACCGGTTCTGACCGGTTCAAACCGGCTCAAACAGGTTCTGACCGGTTCAAACCGGATCACACCGGTTCCGACCGGTTTAAACCGGTTCAAACTGGTTCCGACCGGTTTAAACCGGATCAAACTGGTTCTGACCGGTTTAAACCGGTTCAAACCAGATCAAACCGGTTCTGACCGGTTTAAACCGGTTCAAACCGGTTACGACCAGTATAAACCTGGTCAAACCGGATCAAACCGGTTCTGACCCGTTTAAACTGGTTCAAACCAGTTTTGACCGGTTTAAACCGTTTCAAGCCGGTTCTGACCGGTTCCAACCGGTTCTGACCAGTTCAAACCGGATCAAACCGGTCCTGAACGGTTTAAACCGGATCAAACCGGTTCCGACCTGTTCAAACCGGATCAAACCGGTTCCGACCAGTTTAAACCGGTTCAAACCGGTTCCGACCGGTTTAAACCGGTTCAAACCGGTTCCGACAGGTTTAAACCGGTTCAAACCGGTTACGACCGGTTTAAACTGGTTCAAACCGGATCAAACCGGTTCTGACCGGTTCTTACCGGTTCGAACCGGCTCAAACCGGTTCTGACCTGTTCAAACCGGATCAAAGCGGTTTAAACAGGTTCAAACCGGTTCCGACCGGTTTAAACCGGTTCAAACCGGTTCCCACCGGTTTAAACCGGTTCACACCGGATCAAACCGGTTCTGACCGGTTTAAAACGGTTCAAACCAGATCAAACCGGTTTAAACCGGTTCAAACCGGTTCCGACTGGTTTAAACCGGTTCAAACCGGATCAAACCGGTTCTGACCGGTTTAAACTGGTTCAAACCGGTTTAAAGCGGTTCAAACCGGATCAAACCGGTTCTGACAGGTTCAAACCGGATCAAACCGGTTCCGACCGGTTTAAACCGGATCAAACCGGTTCCGACCGGTTTAAACCGGTTCAAACCGGATCAAACCGGTTCTGACCGGTTTAAACCGGTTCAAACCGGTTCCGACCGGTTTATACCGGTTCAAACCGGTTACGACCAGTTTAAACCGGTTCAAACCGGATCAAACCGGTTCTGACCGGTTTAAACCGGTTCAAACCGGTTCTGACCGGTTCAAACCGGCTCAAACCGGTTCTGACCGGTTCAAACCGGATCAAACCGGTTCTGACCGGTTTAAACCGGTTCAAACCGGATCAAACCGGTTCTGACCGGTTTAAACTGGTTCAAACCGGTTTAAAGCGGTTCAAACCGGATCAAACCGGTTCTGACAGGTTCAAACCGGATCAAACCGGTTCTGACCGGTTTAAACCGGTTCAAACCGGTTCCGACCGGTTCAAACCGGATCAAACCGGTTCTGAGCGGTTTAAACCGGTTCAAACCGGTTCTGACCGGTTCAAACCGGGTCAAATCGGTTCTGACCGGTTCAAACCGGATCAAACCGGTTCTGACCAGTTTGAACCGGTTCAAACCGGATCAAACCCGTTCCGACCGGTTTAAACCGGTTGAAACCGGATCAAACCGGTTCTGACCGGTTTCAACCGGATCACACCGGTTGAAACCGGATCAAACCGGTTCTGACCGGTTTCAACCGGATCACACCGGTTTAAACCGGTCAAAACCGGATCAAACTGGTTCTGACCGGTTTAAACCGGTTCAAACCGGTTCCGACCGGTCAAAACCGGATCAAACCGGTTCTGACCGGTTTAAACTGGTTCAAACCAGTTTTGACCGGTTTAAACCGTTTCAAGCCGGTTCTGACCGGTTCCAACCGGTTCTGACCAGTTCAAACCGGATCAAACCGGTCCTGAACGGTTTAAACCGGATCAAACCGGTTCTGACCGGTTCAAACCGGTTCAAACGGGCTCAAACCGGTTCTGACCGGTTCAAACCGGTTCTGACCAGTTTAAACCGGTTCAGACCGGATCAAACCGGTTCTGACCAGTTTAAACCGGTTCAAACCAGTTCCGCCCGGTTTAAATCGGTTCAAGCCGGTTCTGACCGGTTCCAACCGGTTCTGACCAGTTTAAACCGGAACAAACCGGTCCTGACCGGTTTAAAGCGGTTCAAACCGGCTCAAACCTGTTCTGACCAGTTCAAACCGGTTCTGACCAGTGTAAACCGGATCAAACCGGTTCTGACCGGTTTAAACCGGATCGAACCGGTTCTGACCGGTTCAAACCGGATCGAACCACTGACCCCAGAAACTGCCACATTTGTCCAAGCTACATTTTTTATACTTCCTTTTAACTTTTATATTTATCAGGACAACGATCCCAGGTCAACCAAATCAAATGAGGGAGACTCATACCCAACCTTAATTGAGCACAGGTGCTCACCCTTCTCTGACTTCTATTGAGAGAGCCCTTATAGGGCTTATAGTCTAGACATGCTCACCATGTCAACTAAGCCCCTGAAGGAGATTTCATGATAGTCAGGAAATGAAAACTAAGTTCAACATGTGGTTTATGCAAATCAAAAAGAAAGACACGTGTCTACCTGGGAGGTTGAACACTGCAGAAACTTTGAGCACAAGGCTGTAAAAGATGATGCCTGTAAGTCTGGAAGATAAAACAAACTCCTTTGATTTCTTTCCATGATGCCTAACAAGAACGTTTAAACTGTTCCATAGGAAAGAAGAGAAGGGATTAAAATAAGCCTAGAATTAAAGAATCGGCCACTCTAGTTTTATAAATGAGCAACTTGAGATTCAGCCAGGATGGACAAACTGCTTGAAGTCATACTTATAGAAACTGGAGGAAGCAGGATTGGCTTCAGAGTGTAGGGTCTCACTGGGATGCCCTGTCATTGTGTGTGTGTGCGCGCGCGCGTGCTCTGTATACATATAATTGACTAATCTATATCAAGCAAAGAATTATCATTTTTTTGAGGGGAGAATGGTTCTTATACCAATAGCAATCTGTTGGGAGCTGTGAACCCCCAGATCCTGAATTTCCTGTAAACAACTTGTTTTCCTCTGCTCTGAGACAGCCTGCAGCTGCTCTGAGCAGGAGATTCTCAGGAGTTCCTGATGGCAGGGGAGTGGTTTCTGGTGGGTTTGGCTGGGGCGTGGCTATCGGTTAAGGATCCCTATAAAGGTGGCTCTGATACACAATAAAGGGCATTCTGGCATTAAGGGTGGCCTGTGTCTCTGTCTGTGAGTCTTTGTGTGTTTCAATCTCCAGCCCCTTGCCCCATTCACGAACGGTATGGTAGTGCATAGAGCGCAGATGGGTTCAGTGCGCTACAGAAATCCAAGTGTTAGACTCTCCAAAATGCAAACAAGGAGTGTGCCTCTGGTCAGCCTTGGTAGCAATGGCCTCTTTGCACCCTGCACTCAAAGCCCCTCTGCTTTCCTGGGCTCCCCCATGTTGCCAGAACTAGTGACTCTGTAGAGAAGAGGGAGAGAGAAACCCATGGCAGTTGAGTTAGGCCAATATGATCTGCCCTGGAGGTCAGTAAGTGGCCACCCTGCAGATAAACAGCTGCATGGTGGAAGGAGGAAGGATAGCTTCAGAAAGAGGGAGAAAGCCCAGAGTGTCTGGGAACTCATACCTGGGCCTTCATTGGTATCTGGAAGAAAGAGAAATAGAAGGAAAAGGAGAAGTATCCTTTTCCGACCATCATCTCCAGGGCCTGGCTGGAAGCCCTTAAATTCACAGCTGGGCAGTGGCCTCATGAGCGGAGAGTGGAGGCTCCCTATACCTGGCCTCTTTGGGGAGCCCAGAGCCAGGGGTCCTATAATGCGTGCCCTCCAGACTTGATGTGAAAGCTTAGTGGAAGCCTGTTGGAACGTGCCTGAGCACCCACCGGCAGGATCCTCTCCACCTGAGGAATGACCATATCCAGGGCTGGCAGAGCCAGGCATCAGCAGTCCTGGACCTACCTCAGCGTGCATAGACAATGACATCATCAAGCAAGAAGTGCAAGCCAGGTTGAGACAAAGCCCTTGCCATGACAACTGAGTTCCTGGTTCAGCATGTTTATGGTAGGTCCCTGTTTTTGTTTAAGAGCTGAATTTATTTTTAACTGCTAAAAGAAAATAAAAATTGTACGTATCGCCATTTGATGTCTTGATACATCCATACATTTATGTTGTTTAAATTAGGTTAAATATATCTAACTCTCCAAACATCATTTCTTAAGCCAAAACCTCACAAACCTCTTCCTGTTTGAATGTAGACTATGTTCTTTCTTAAAGGAATGACGTAGAACTTTCCTTGTCCTTCCTTCTTCCCTTGTGAACTTCTCAGAGAAGAGATACTGGCTCTTAGGTTTGTCTTCCTGCACTTGCTCCTGAGGAGGGCCTTGAAGGGAACACAGGGTTTTAAAGGATCAAAGTGGGGCCTGGAGTGATGGACCAGGCCAAAGCCTCAGTGAGGAGGAAGCTGAACACTGGAAAGTAGCAGCTGAGAACACTTTTGTCCTAAAGACTTGCAGGTCTTCACTGGTATCAATCACCTAAGTTCCTCACATGGAGAAAAGCCACGGAAACCCAAGGAATGAAAGTCAAAATTTAAGACCTAGGAGCCTGCAAAACTCTCCTCTTTGGGGCAGGGATTTGGAGCATCTTCCTGGGGACTCATCCCCATTTCAGCACCCTTCTGTGTTCTGGTTCAGCTCCAGAAGCATCCGGAACTTTCGACCTTCAACACCAGATCTGTCTGTCCCAGGGTTTCCTGTGATCAAAGGAGTAAGTCTGACCTGTAGTGTTGAGCTGCGGGCAGGCCTGCTTTTCATCTCACCCGGATCCCACAAGGCTAGCTTTACACCCATGCTAACCATGCGAGAGCCGGGCGGTGGGAAGGGGCCCGCAGCTGCTCACTACACCGACCCACCCACAGGCTCCCAAATTTCAGCCAATCAACAACTTCAGGAACAGTCTGTGGTCATTGAGGGGCAGGAAATGGCAGAATATAGTATCTCAGCTTCCTCGCCCTGGAATGGGACAATTATTAGGGATTGCTGTGTAGGGTGGATGCAGGGTGATGAGCCAGGCCTCATTTACAAATTATACACGTCATGGCTAAACAAAGGCATTTTTCTGTTTGTTTTGGTTTTCACAACTCGGTTTTGTTTAGACAAATCACAATTGACTGGTAATACTTGTGTATCTTTTACTAATGCTAGTGACCTGGACAACTAACCCAGATGTCAGTACTAATCGTGCACCCAGGGTTTGCCCAAGGTAATAGGCTCAAGGAAAGCAGCAGGGGCAGGCAGAAGGGCTGCCTTCTCTATGTGCTCTATGGTTTCCCTTTGTGGTGGTCTGCCTCTGGTTAGCTTTTCCAGCTCCAGGTTTCCTTACACCGCCTTTGACTAGATGGCCTCATTAAAGGCCCCCATGACTCCCACGACTACTTTCCATTTAGAGACTGGCAGGCCTTTCTGGACACCCTATCTCCTCCCTGCTGTTGCTCACAGGCCATTCCTGCTGTGTTCATGACTCCTCTCAAAGGCCTTGCAAGCAACTTCCTTCCTTATCAGCCCTTGTGACTCCCTTGAGCCATGGATGGTTTTGCCGTCTGGGATGCTGCAGCAAGGTGAAGCTGTGGATCCTTTGGCTCTGGGTTTCAGATGACAAAGAGCCTGGGCGCCCAGAGCTCCTTAGCTAGGTAGGGTTCTGTCTGGGCCAGGTACTTCCAGGCACTTGGCGTCTTCTTCACAGCATTTACAGGATAATAGCAATGGAACTTTATCCAAAGCAACGCGGTAGTAGAAAGAAATATGCTATCAAGACTGTCACCAAGGTGGTCTGGAGACAAGGCTTAACGTAGTGGTTAGGAATGCTTGCTCCTCTTCCAGGCGACTGCACTTCAGTCTCTGGCATCTGGTACCAGGGCAGCTCATAAGCGCCTGTAATTCAAGCTCCATGGGATGCTATGCCCTCTTCTGGCCTCTGCTGGCACCTGCATAGATGTGGCAAACAAAATACAAATAGAACATTCTTGAAATATTAAAAGATCTTAAGGAGTAACATCAAGCCATATGATGAACATATAAAGCCATATGGTGAACATTTAAAGAACTCAAGAGTTATGAGTTTTGTGGGGGGCTTTGTTTGTGAATTCAAGCAAAGGAGTTTGGTTACCAGAGGTGTGATTTTAAAATTTCTGTTATTATTATTATTATTACTAGTGGCTTAAATCTCGTTCTTTCCATTCCTACATGCCTGTCAACTACTGGCTGAAGACCTACGGGCATCCCATAGGGATCAGGGCCCTGCTTGAGTAAGACTGAAACCTTTCATTCTGGTTTTACTGTTTTTAAATCGAAGAACTTCCACTTCTGTGTTTCCCATGATTTCAGCAGAGCCAGAGGCGAATAAAGGAAACTACTGGAACAATGAGCAAGGGCTCTGCTTCCTGGCCGCATCAGCTGGCCTCCCAGACTCCACACTTCTCCCTGTAGCTGTGCACAGAGTTGAGGTCAGGTGCAAACAAGACTGGAGGAGATAGAGCTCTGCAGGGCAGCGCTTGGAAGGTGATGCAGTTTGTGTTTCCAGGACAACCATTCATAGACTCAACAACTGGCCTGTTTATGAAGTGATCGCTGGCGTGTGTTTTATATGTGCCTTCTGTGTGCCAGACATTTAGCTGCATTTTGGCTGCTTGCAGATTCCACCCACAAGTCGTTCACAGCCAGGGAGAGATAAATGTGTCGGGTAGAACAGTCTATGGTGTGAGAAACACTCACTCCTGCCTGCCTGTTGGAACAATCCCCTCCAGGATCTTCCCGCCTTTCAGAGTATTTCTTGTCAGTGTGGAGGCAAGATCTTTAATCCCAGCATGGGGAGGCAGAGGCAGGTGGACCTCTGGGATTGTGATTTGTAGGCTGGTTTTCTTTGCTTTATTTTAAAAACCACTTATGAGTGAGTACATGTGATAATTGTCTTTCTGGGTCTGGGATGCCTCACTCAAAATGATGTTTTCTAACTCTGTCCATTTGCCGGCAAATTCAAGATGTCATTATTATTTACTGCTGTGTAGTACTCCATTGTGTAAATGTACCACATATTCCTTATCCATTCTCCAGTCGAGGGGCATTTAGGTTGTTTCCAGGTTCTGGCTATGACAAACAAAGCTGCCATGAACATTGCTGAGCACATGTACTTGTGGCACAATTGAGCATCCTTTGGATGTATACCCTAAAGTGGCATTACTGGGTCTTGAGGAAGGTTGTTTTCTAATTTTCTGAGTAATCGACACATTGATATCCAACAGGGTTGTACCAGCTTGCATTCCCACCAGCAATGCAGAAGTGTTCCCTTTTCCCCACAACCTCTCTAGCATAAGTTGTTATCAGTGTTTTTGATCTTGGCCATTCTTACAGGTAAAAGATGGAATCTCAGAGTTGTTTTGATTTGCATTTCTCTGATGACTAAGGATGTTGGGCAGTTCCTTAAGTGTTTTTCAGACATTTTAGATTCCTCTGTTGAGAGTTCTCTGTTTAGGCCTGTACTCCATTTTTTATTGGATTATTTGTTCTTTTGGTGACCAATTTCTTGAGTTCTTTGTAGATTTTGGAGATCAGACCTCTGTATGATGTAGGGTTAGTGAAGATCTTTTCCCATTCTGTAGGCTGCTATTTTGTCTTGTTGACCATGTCCTTTGCTTTACAGAAGCTTTTCAGTTTCAGGAGGTCCCATTTATTAATTGTTTCTCTCAGTATCTGTGCTGCTGGGGTTATATTTAGGAAGTGGTCTCCTGTGCCAATGCATTCAAGTGTACTTCCCACTTTCTCTTCTATGATGTTCAGTGCGGCTGGCTTTATGTTGAGGTCTTTGATCCATTTGGATTTGAGTTTTGTGCATAGTGATAAATACGTATCTAGTTTCGTTTTTCTACATGTTGATATCCAGTTATGCCAGCACCACTTGTTAAATGTGCTTTTGCTTTTTCATTTGCTGTTTTTGCTTCGAATCAGGTATTTGAAGATGTGTGGACTGATATCCGGGTCTTCTATTCTATTCCACTGGGTCTCCTGTCTGTTTTTATGCTAATACCAGGCTGTTTTCAGTACTGTAGCTCTCTAGTAGAGTTTGAAGTCAGGATTGTGATGCCTCCAGAAGTGCTTTTATTGTACAGGATTGTTTTGGCTATCCTGTTTTTTTTTTTTTTTTTTTTTTTTTTTTTTTCCATATGAAGTTGAGTACCATTCTCTCAAGGTCTGTGAAGAATTTTTCTGTGTACCCCATTTTTTAATTGTATTATTTGATTTGTTGGTGTCTAGTTCTTGAGTTCTTTATATATTTTGAATATTAGCATTTTGTCGGATGTGGGTTTGGTGAAGATATTTTCTCATTTTGTAGGCTGCCTATTGTTCTTTTGACAGTGTCCTTTGTCTTACAGAAGCTCTTCAGTTTCATGAGGCCCCATTGATTGCTGTCTTAGTGTCTGTGCAATTGGTATTCTGTTCAGGAAGTTGTCTTCTGTGCCAATGCATTCAAGGATGTTCTCCACTTTCTCTTCTGTCAGGTGCAGTGTATCCTGTTTTATGTTGAGGTCTTTGATCCACTTGGACTTGACTTTTGTGCATGGAGATAGATATGGATCTAATTGCATTCTTCTGCATGCAGAGATCCAGCTATACCAGCACCATTTGTTGAAGATTATTTCTTTTATCCATTGTATAATTTTGGCTTCTTTGTCAAAAATCAAGTGTCAATGGGTGTATGGATTTACTCCTGGGTATTTGATTACATTCTGTTGATCAGCCTGCCTGTTTGTTTTTATGCCAATACCATGCAATTTTTATTACTATTGCTTTATACTAGAGCTTGAACCCAGGGATGGAGATACCTCTGAAAATTCCTTTATTGTACAGGATTGTTTAAGCTATCCTATTTTTTTCCCATGTGAAGTCTGTAAAGAATTGTGTTGAAATTTTGTTGGAAATTGCATTGAATCTGTAGATTGCTTTTTGGTAAGATTGCCATTTTCACTATGCTAATCCTATTGATCCATGAGCATGGGAGATCTTTTCTATGTTCTGATATCTATTCCAAATTCTTTCTTAAATGTCTTGAAGTTCTTGTAATACAGATCTTTCATTTGCTTGGTTAGAGTTCCACCAAGGTATTTTAGATTGCTTGTGACTATTGTGAAGGCTGTTGTTTCTCTGATTTCTTTCTCAGCCCCTTTATCACTTGTATATAAGAGGGCTATTGATTGTGTGTGTGTAGGCTGAAAATTTGAAGGGGGCACTTATTTTTGCTATCATATTATTTGCAAATAGAGATACTTGGACTTCCTTCTTTCCAATTTGCATCCCCTTGATCTCCTTTAGTCGTCTTGTTGCTCTAGCTACAACTTCAAGTACTGTATTGAATAAATACGGAATGAGTGAACAGTTTTATTTTGTCTCTGATTTTAGTGGAATTGCTTTAAGTTTTTCTCTATTTAATTTGATGTTGCTTACAATAAGCTTGTTGCATATTGCTTTTATTATGTTTAGGAATGCCCTTTGTATCCTTGATCTCTCTAAGACTTCTATCATGAAGGGGTGCTGGATTTTATCAAAGACTTTTTCAGTATCTAATGAGATGATCAAGTGTTTTCTTTTACTTTTAGTTTATTTATATGTGAATTACACTGACAGATTTTCATTTGTTGAACCATCCCTGCATCTTTGGGATAAAGCCTAGTTGATCATGGGAGATGATCTCTCTGATGTATTCTTGGATTCAGTTTGCCAGTATTTTATTGAATATTTTTGTATCAATGTTCATGAGGGAAATTGGTCTGTAATTCTCTTTCTTTGTTGAGTCTTTATGTGGTTTGGGTATCAGGGTGACTGTGGCATCATACAATGAATTTGGCAATGTTTCTTCTGTTTTTATTTAGTGGAATAATTTGAGGAGTATTAGTATTAGCTCTTCTTTGAAAGTCTGATAGAATTCTGCACTAAAATCATCTGGCCCTGGCTTAAATTTTTTTTTTAATTACTGTTTTTGGTTATGAGACTTTTAATGACTGCCTTTTCTTTAGGGACTATAGATTTATTTAAATTGTTTATCTGATCTTGAATTAATTTTGGTAAGTGGTACCTATGAAGAAAACTGTTCATTTCTTTTAGATTTTCTAATATGGTGGAGTACAGGTTTCTAAAGTACAACGTAATGATTCTTTGGATATTCTTGATGCTGGTTGTTATGCCTCTCTTCTTGTTTCTGATTTTGTTAATTTGGATATTCTCTCTCTGCCATTTAGTTAGTTTGGATAAGGATTTGTCTATTTTGTTGATTTTTTCAAAGAACCGACTCTTTGTTTCATTGATTCTTTATATTGTTCTTTTTGTTTCCATTTTACTGATTTCAACCCTCAGTTTGATTATTTCTTGCCACCTACCCTTGTGTGTTTACTTCTTTTTGTTCTAGAGCCTCCAGGGGTGCTGTTACATTGCTAATATGAGATAAGAAGGCATCTCTCTTTATTTCTTCCTTGACCCAGTGATCATTTAGTAGATAGTTGTTCAATTTCCATCAGTTTGTAGGTTTTTCTGTTGTTTCTGTTGTTGCTGAAATCCAGTGTTGATCCATGGTGGTCTGATAAGATATGCAGGGAGTGTTCCAATTTTCTTCTATCTGTTGAGACTTGCTGTGCGATCAAGTATATGATCAATTTTGGAGAAGGTTCTCTGAGGTTCTGAGAAGAAGGTGATTTTTTTGTGTTTGGGTGAAATGTTCTGTAGATGTCTATTAGGTCCATTTGAGTCATAACATGTTAGTTCCACTATTTCTCTGTCTATTTCTGTCTGGATTACCTGTCCATTGCTGAGAGTGGGATGTTAAAGTCTCCCACTATTATTGTGTGAGGTTCAATGTGTAATTTAAGCTTCAGCATTTTTTTTTATAAATGTGGGTACCTTTATGTTTAGGACATAGATATTCAGAATTAAGACATTATCTTGGTATATTTTTACCTTGATGACTATAAAATGTCCTTCCCCATCTCTTTTGATTAATTTTGGTTGGAAGTCTATTTTGTTAGATGATAGAATGGCTGTACCAGCTTGCTTCTTGGAGCCGTTTGCTTGGAAAAATCTTTTTCCAACCATTTACTCTGAAGTAATGTCTATCCTTAATGTTTCTTGGATATAGAAAAATGATGTATCTTGGTTATGATGTATCCTGGTTTTAAATCCATTCTTTAGCTGGTGTCTTTTTACTGGGGAATTGAGTCTATTGATACTGAGAGTTATTAATGATGATTCCTAATTCCTGTTATTTTGATGTTGTTGTTGATGGTGGTGGTGGTAGTAGTAGTAGTAGTAGTGTGTGTGTGTGTGTGTGTGTGTGTGCGTGCGCGCGCGCGCGTGCATGCGAGCATATACATTTGTGAGTGTGTGATTGGTTGTATTCATCTTGGGGCATTTAACATGGTGCGTCCTTGTGATCTTAACCACATTTCTTTAATCACCAATGACTTTGCCTATCTTTATATGTACTTCTTGGCATTTATAGATTTTTATTTGGAGAAGTGAATATAACACTCCTGTATGGAGACTTTAATTGGAGTGTTTGTATCATTGAATTGTAATTGTTATTATATTTTTGATATCAGCACTTTGATTTGAAAATAGTTTTTTCCACTATTATGTAGGTAGCATTTTCACTTTCTTGATAATGTCTGTTTAATTTTTTATTTTATTTATTGATTTAATTCTGTAGGCTGGCATATAAAGTGGTGGGTTCCATCATGGCATCTTTATGCACACATGGTATTGAACTCTGTGTTCATTTGTTCCTGTCCTCCACTGCCCTCCATTATTTACATTTGTTGTTGTTTTTTTGAGACAGGGTTTCTCTATGTAGCTCTGAGTGTCCTGGAGCGAACTCCGTAGGCCAGGCTGTCCTGGAGCTCACAAAGATCGACCACTTCTGCTTCCTCAATGGTGGGATTAAAGGCATGTACCACCACCACAAGGATATTTAAAAAATATTTAATTCACTGTCATCCTGAAATTTTCTTATTATCTGAAAGTTTATTATTTTTAGGAAGTCCACATTTTTGTTTACCTTTTGTTTTGCAGCTTTGGTGTCTTAGCTGGAATCTAAAACATATATCTCATATCAGCATGGAACAAGCATGCCTTGAACAAGGAGTAGCAATGCAAAGGTCCAATGCCAGAAAAATTCCCAGGCAGGAGGATTGCTCACCTTACACAACTGTACTCAGCAATCAGGGTCCACAGCAGTGCAGCATTTATCAAGATGCCAGTCAGATGTCAGCAGCCACCGGGCCTCTCCTAGAGTGGCTGGAGGACAGCAGCCCTGTCAGGAGTGGCAATAAGAACGGAAGGGCGTGTAGAGGAACTTGCTTCCCTAGAACAAGGTCGGAGAAAAGAATACAGCCAGATGACAACTCCTAGCACAAAACCTATTAAAGCTAAATCGGTTTGAGGAAGGAGATGAAGTTGGGGAGTTCACATTACCTAACTTTGTGATTTATCACAAAGCTCCAGTAATCAGGTATGCTGCAGGCAGAAGGACAGACACATAGATCAAGGAAGAGAAAGGATAACTCAGAAATGAACAATATTCCTGGCTAATTTTGACAAAGTATAAAAGCAATTCAATAAAGAAAGAACAATCTTTCCAGCAAGTCATAAGATGCAATTGAACCTCCTCAGGCCAACAGAAGGAGGGGCCTACGCCCGACACAAGTGCTCAAAGAAATGCCTCCAAGAAGAGGCCATGGTGCCACAGGGATGCACAATGTGAAACTGATTGAATCAGAAAGTTTGGAAGGAGAGGATGATGTCAAATGGAGCCCTACCACAGGCCTACGGCCCCACATGCATGGATGCGGACATGTTAGCCACAAGACACTCCCGGGCTCAGTCACCTTCCCAAAGCCCATAGGTAAAAAGGACAAATTACACGTGATCTTCAACTTGTGTGGTGATTTAAGACTTTTTTTTTTAACCTTAGGATGTTGCAAGAGTGGTATGCACTTAGCAGAAATCATACTTTGAAAAATTAAGTTACTTGTTCCGTTTTTGCTTTGTCCCTTGCAGACTGAACCCACAGTGACGTGCTAGGCAGATGCTCCACTGCTGAGCTACGACCCCATCCCAAATTCGGGTCTTTTTATAGGCTAGTGAGATATTGTCTAGTCTTCACTGCTGGGCAATGGTGAAGAGCAGCAGCTCCCAGTCAGTCATTTGACCACATGGGGCAGTAGATGGTACTCCACAGTAAGCTGTGCCTCCAAACTGGGGAAACCCATAGGTTAGGTAGAGTGAGTGTGTTTTGTACTTAGATGGCTTCAACTCAGAATGGGTTTATGGGGATATAGTGTTGCCCCATTGTAAGTCAAGGAAAAGGGAACTTAGGAGTGTAGCATGAATAATAAAAACCCAGAGACAGATATTGGGGTTCAATCCGAAGATCAGAAAAGCAAAGTAGCCAACCACTAGAGAGACCTTTTACCTCTACCAAATCTTCAGACCGAAGGGGTGAGAGAGATCCTATCTCCACGGATCCTCAAACTCCACACCACTCTGAGTTCCTGTCTCTCCCCCTTTATTTTCCTCTCTCTGCCCAGCCATTTTGCTCTTGGCTCTACCTCCCTAGTGCTGGGATTAAAGGCTTGTGATCCCAAATGCTAGGATCACCTCTGTGTGAGCTCTCTTTCTCTTTTAGACAGATTCAATCTTGTGTAGCCCAGGGCGGCTTTGAACACACAGAGATCATCCACCTGCCTCTGTCTCCTGAGTCCTGGGATGAAAGGGGTGTGCCACCACTCCCTGGCCTGTATGACTGACTAGTATGGCTGCTTTGCTCTCTGATCTTCAGCCACATTTTATTTATTAAAACACAAATAATATACTACTATATAGGAGCCAGTGATTGAAAAGTGAGCCTAGGGGTTGTTGCTCCCCAGATCCATGCCCTTTTGTGGTAGAGGAAAGAATGGTAGAATTGGTTCTCTATCTTTAGACAAAAGTCCTTTCCTGAGTTTGTTTGTTTTTTTTTTGTTGTTTTTTTTTTGTTTTTTTGTTTTTTTTTTTTCTTGGTTTTTCGAGACCGGGTTTCTCTGTAGCTTTGGAGCCTGTCCTGGAACTAGCTCTTGTAGACCAGGCTGGTCTCGAACTCACAGAGATCCGCCTGCCTCTGCCTCCCGAGTGCTGGGATTAAAGGTGTGCGCCACCGCCGCCCAGCTTTTTTTTTTAATCCAGAGCTCCAATTCTCAGAATCTAGAACTAATTCATGTTATGATCCTTTGCTAAGATACAATCAGCACCAGGAGACATACTCAGTTGCTGTCCTTACTGTCTCTGTGTGACGCTGCTGCAGTTAGCTCGCCTTCCTTGTTTCTATTTAATTCTCAGACTTGCTTTTATACAGCTGAGGTGGGTTCCCTGCCAGGACAATAGTACACTTTTACCTTCCTTTCCTGTTCTGTTTTAGACATCTGCAATGAATCCCTAAATGAGCCTTCATAATTCAATTAGCCATCTCTTTATGGGTGGAGATTTAAAATTTAGAGTTTCTCTTTTCTTCGGGGCTTGATCTGAAATGAGAGCAGTTCATTGGAGATGAAGGTTCAGTGTCTTTCCTGACTGTCCCATTCCCCCAGCATCCTCCTCCCTACCATCCTGACAATCCTCTCCCCCAGCATCCTCCTCTACCATCCTGACAGTCCCATTCCTCAGCATTCTCCTCCCTACCATCCAGAGGGAGAACTGAGCCTGAACTCTAGGGTTCCAATTGTTAGGTCTCAAACCTGGAACAAAGGACTCCTGAGGTGCCTATTTAACATATCAAAGCATACTTGGCCACCAGATTTTTTCCAGCATCCTCCAGTCTCCACCTGTACTAAACTTCTCCAGCCCAGGGGCTAGACTACTCTTCCCCCAGTTTCCCTTTCCTATATAATCCACCCATTCTGGTTAGCAGGCCCTTTCAGCTACCCTCCTCTTCTGGCTCTGCTTTCCTCTCCCTTTCCTCTCCTCACATCCAGCTCAGGGTCATGCTTACTCTGGACTCTCCCTGATGTCCCTGTCTCTGCCTACACTCTCCCTTTTATCTACAATAAATCTTTCCCTCTACCACAGGTAGGCGTGGTCTTGTCCTTCCTTTTTTATTTCTTGTTTTTCATTCATCTGGAGCTGAAAACCAGGATTGGCATATGAGTGCCTCTCTGAGGGATTCGGCCCCTCCGAACCAGCTTCTGGTTTGACTCCTAAGGTATGTATGGATCATTTGTTTTGCTGGCTTCTACCACCCACCATATTTGGCTCCAAATTCTAGAGTCCAGTTCCCCTCTGCTTCTCCCCTCTGCCTGCTCTACCACCCTCCTTTCCTCTCCCACTTGGCGTCAACTTTTCAGCCGACCTATGTAGATCTTCTCTGCTAGACATGGGATCTGAGGGCTTGAAAGAATGGGGTGGACTACAGTCTAACGCTGTAGCTGTAGACAACCTGACTTCAAAGAAAGCAATACCTAGGAAGGTTGTTTGAGTTTGGAAAAACATGATCAGGAAAACATGTAAATACACTCCAGTAATCACACACTAAATATTAACAGAGCAGCCCTTTCTCAGAACTCCCAGGCATGTACTTTCTTTGCCTGGCGTGTACTATAGATTCTATTGGGAAAGCATGAAAGCAACACAGAAGGCCATATCCAGACTCAGGACACTGACCAGATTGGGTTCTGTAGCTATGATCTGACATCCAACAAGAATAAACGTGTCTTATAAACTGAATGCGAACATTCGTCACAAAAGGCACAAACTCATGCCCAAGAACAATCCAGGGAGCAAATGCACCTGCGGTAAAAGGCCCTCTGCCTTTTCCCCTGGAGCCTCTCTCAGCATTCCCTAAGACACTGTTCACCATGGGACATTCTTTTGACTGTGTTCCCACCGTAAACCCCTATGGGACACCCACCACGTGGGCAACTCTCTACTTACTAAGACATTTATGCATCTCACTCTTTGGAACCCTCCCTTTCCCCAAAAGTCCCACCCCAGCTCACAAGCTCCCTTTCTCAGGTTTGCATATAACTCTGGAAATTTTTCCTCTGTTGCTTCTCCCTGTTTTCCTGGGAGACAGTCTTGGATGTTTGGAATAAGCTTTTCCTTTTTCACCTGTGGAGTGGCTATTTTTGTTTCTTTTCTTTCTTTTTCTCTTTTCAGTTTTGTTTTTTTTCTAGACAGGGTTTCTCTGTGTTGCCCTGGCAGTCCTGAAACTCACTCTGTAGACCAGGCTGGCTTTGAACTCATAGAGATCCACCTGCCTCTGCCTCCCGAGTGCTGGGATTAAAGGCCTGCATCACTACCATCTGGCTGTTTTGGTTTCTTTACTACACCCATTTGTTTCATTCACTAATAAGGAATTAGGAGTTTCTTGCAGAAGGTGTTTTCAGTCTGTATAACTCCTGACCATAATAAGCACAGCTCAGCTCAACTGACTCCCCAGGACGGGCTACAGGGAGAGGCAGTCCCTCCTACAGACTAAAGGATTTCTCCAGTTCTTGTTGAAGAATGATTGGCCAGTGCAGAGTCATGTGACTTCCAAAGTACTGTGTCTGGGTCTGGGAAGAAATGACAGCTCCACAGGAAGAGGTGAGACAGCTGCCTTGCTAAGAGGTGTGGAGACGAGGAGATCTCAGGGACCCGAGGCAGCCAGGGATGGATGTGGGAGGAAAAGTTGGAACTAGAATCTCTGAAATATCACTACTGACTCTATCCACTCAAATGCAAGCACACGAATCACAAATACACATCAGATAGCACACACACACACACAAACTACACCATACACAATCCATAGCACACGGCATTCATACATTTCACATCATAGATGGCATGCACACACATACTGTGCCAATATTCCAGGTCATACAATGAAGCACATCATACATACCACATAAACACAAATACTGCACACAATACATAACATCCACAGCATTTGTGTGCTACCCTCTATATCACACATATCAGATCACACATGCAAACATCATACAACATATATTATACAAACACCACAAATATACACACATATAATGCTTATACATGCTGCAATTTTTCCATTGACCATACATAATACATGACTCAGTGTACATATGTCACACATAAACCACACATGTGACAATACATCATATACTTGCTTCCTGCACCGTACATACCACATACACCTCATTTTGCATTGTATGCACATACAACATGCACATATACTCATACACTATCAACTACATTACACACCATACACAATCCTTCCAATCTATCACTTAACCCTTCCCATGCCTACTGTGGCATAGCCAAAGAGCATTTGGGAAGCAAAGTTGATTCCTGTTGATACTGCCTAACCTTTTCAAAGCAAAATTCCTGCTCTAGCTGGTATTAGCAGGATTAGAGCTTCATGGGGAAGGGTTGGGCCCATTTGCAGGGATCTTACTCTGAGAGAAATAGGACTCTGCCAGGCTGCTTATTGGCTTTTGTATGTGACATATTCAGGCAAGAGCAGACCTTCCTAGATGAGTGGACTGGAGTCTGGACCTGTGGCGCATTATGACCGCATCCTGAGGCCTGGGGGATGGTTCTGATGGTGTATGTGGGGACTCAGGGTCTCAGCTCATGCTTCTACCTCCCAGAGCGTTCGCATTGGCTCTGGTGTCCTGTAGAAGTCTAGAGCTTGGGCAGTGTGCAGCAGAATGAGAGGCCCTGGAAAGGATTGTGTTTGGGACGCTCGTGTTCTGATCAAAGGACTTCTGAGGACGGTGCTGGCACTTCTTTTCTGCTGTGGCATCCTAACTGGGCATCACCAAAACCCTGCTCATGACTACCTTTCAAAACCAGCCGTGTTCATTCATAGTGGCAGGTGGGTCCTCCAGTGATATCGTCAGGGAGAACTGGGGCAATCAGTGTGTCTGTAGAGAGGGGAAAGCAGACACAGCTCCATGTTTACCAACACTGAAGGTCATTTTGACATAAAGGTCAATCTGACAGCACATCAGAGCACACTTAAAATCAGTCACAAGGCCTTCTCAGAACTGTTTTGGCCTTAGAAGTGGGCTTCTCCTTTTTGACTCCGCATCTATAATCATGAAATGACAATACCCTCCTCATGGTTCAGAAAGCACAGAGCTCTATAGAAGTTGTGGAAAGCGAGCTCTTAATCATTTAACAGGAGGGCCTAGAACAGGCCCTCCCGAACCTTTTCCACTAGCAAACCCTTTCAGATGAGAAAGTTCCACACGACCCTGGATATACAGGAAAATGAAATAAGTCTATAAATCAAACATTTCCTGGTAATGTCATTGATAAATTTTATCAAAACAATTCTTTTACATGTGTATAGTTTTACCATTTATTAAAGATGAAAAAACTTACACACTAAAGAGACCAATACACCTGTTTATTTTCACGTAAACAATTAAGTCTTGAGCTAATGAGATGGCTCAGTTGGTAAAAGGGACTGCTGTCAAGCCTGCTGGCCTGAGCTGGACCCAGAAATCCACACAGTAAGAGGACAGGGCCAACGACAACAGGTTGTCTTCTAACACACACATCAAGCAAACAGATAAAGCAAGTAAATAAAGTATAGTAAAAAGAATGAAATCTGTCTGAATATTTGACACTGCGGGACATAGAGCATCTTCAACGTTTTTCTGAGTTGATCAATATTTTGATTTTATTGCAATGATTTTAAAGTAATCCATGCTGAGAATGTTGCTTCAAAAAAAAAAAAAAGAATAGTAAACAATAGAAGAACTATGTTTAGGGCCATTTTAGAAATTGTTGAAATTCTGTCCTAATTCCAAGCCAAATTCATCTAATGACTGTCCTGGTTAGCTTCCTATGGGACCTTGGCCCAGCCTGGAGCCGTCTGAGAGCCTCTGTGGAGAGAATGTTTAGACAGTGGTCATGTCTATGATAGATTGTCTTGATTGGTGATTATTGATTGATGTGGGAGGGCCCAGCTTGATGTGGGTGGCACTCTCCATAGGCAGGTGAACCGAGGCTAGGTAGGAAATCTAGCGAGGCACGAGCCAGTGAGCGAGCAGTAAGCAGCATTCCTCCAGGCATGGTTCCTGCTTCTAGGTTCCTACCGTGAACTCCTGCCCAGACCGTGACCTGGAGCTGAGGGGTGAAATCAACCCTGTCTTTCTCTAAGTTGCTTTTGGTCATGGTGTTTATCTCAACAACAGACTCCAAAAGAGAACATTAACTGTTTGTAAATGTTAAAAGAAGTCAGAAACTCAAACAGCACATTTACAGTTAAATATCTTAACAAAATATAACCCAGCGGTAGCACTAATCTGATAGTTGCATGCTGGGAAATGGCAGCGGGAAAGCAGTCAATTTTTTTTCTATGATTAAACCATGTTTGCACAAGTGCAGAAGGTTTGCATGTACAGTGAAAACACTGAGATGCATGGGGTCCAAGCAGAGGTGGTGTTAGCACCAGGCAAAGGCATTCATGGTGCAAAATGCCCACGTTACACGCTCACAACCAAGGCTGTGGTGAAGCCGTCTTCTCATCCAGCTCAGGCAAGCTCTGTCAGAGACACCTCAGATTCACTGTGGGCTTGGTTAGGAATTGAGTTTTGAGCACTGAATGCTCAGAAACTTTTTTCTGCTGTCAAATGTCTCATGATTCCATAGTCAGTACCCGGCTCAAAATGGAGTCACAACTTACAGTTGAAGAAGCTGAGGTCTAAATGGTTCTAGAAGTCTCTGAAAAACAAGATTTGGTGAGTAGAGAAAACCTTACCCCACTCTATGTGTAGAGGGAAGATGTTGAGAAAGTGAGAGGGACCCCTGGTGTTGTTCCAGAAGAAGGAGGCTCCTAGAGGCAGCAGAGAGCATGGGGTGGCTTCTCACATCGGCTGCCATCACAATAGCCACATGCAGGACTTTGGTGTGGTTTGAAGTTATTATCTTCAGTGGTTGATAGGGACCTGAAGGAGATCACGGGGTAGCTTTTGAAGGACACTTGACAGGTGTACAGTTGCTAAGGTAAAGCTACAGTCCTCAGAGGTGCCCAAGTTCACTGTCAACAGGGTTAATTGTCTTGTTTGAGGTTCCTTGATGGTGCCTAAAGAAACAAGCCCACCCAAAGCCAAACATAACCAAGCCTTGAGCCTGTTGGCTGTCTTGAGTCTTAAATCTTGATGGTTCTCAGCTTGTGAGAATCTTCAACCAGGCTTCGGAGTGGGAGGCTTCTTTTCTTCCCACATTCCTATTTTCCCTGCCTTTTTTTTTCTTTTAACTGACCTGAAGGTCTCAAGATCTGAGGACAGTGAGGAGGAACTGGGTCTGCTCCATGGGAAAATAGCTGGAGGGAGAGGAAGCTTTCCGCTCTTCTGTGTAATGCCCCATGGAGAGAATGGGGTTGGCGCTTCTTTCATTGTGCAGAAGAATGGGCTGACTTAATAAAGATGGACAGCAGAACCTTGGTTGCTGAGGAGGAAAGAAGCCATTGCTGTCTTCTTTACTTGTTCCTAGACTGTATTGTTGCCTGTGATAGACTGGATTATTCCTCAAAGACCTGTTCTGCCCCTCTTTCCCTCATGAGAAGAGAGCACTTACCGGTTCTGCTGATGTTGGGCACACTCCGTGGCTTGCTTTGGTGGCTGAAGGGCAATTTGTTGTTCCTTTGACCTTGTCCTGAGTCCTTCAGCTTGCTTTAGCCGTTAGATGTTAGTGAGTGTTGCTCAGGTCAGGCTGGAAATGACCTTGCAGGGTTGAGCTTATCCTCATGTACACCTGCTATCTCCACGGTGAAGGTGAAGCATCTTTTGGAGCTTCTCATTTAGCCTGGTTGCCAGGGTGAAAATAGACAGAAAAGCCCAATTCTCAGTGAAGAGCCTAGCCCTGATGGACTCATGGCTTGAATCAGGATGCTCTATTGAGTACAGCCTGTATAGACCAGTGACTCTCTGCTTGACACGGAGCTATGCTTTTACGGTTCTAAGATTTTATGGTTGTTTGTTACTGAGAATAGCTGGCTCAGGCAGATTTAGCAGCTGGATATAGCTAAGACAGGAATAAAAAAGGCTGAAGTCTTTGTCAAGGCATATGGTAATGCAGTGTGTGTTTTACTTACCATTCAGTCTGCAAACAATTTAGCATGTCTTGGGGACTAAAATGTGGTTTTCCTCAAAGTTTCAATTATTTCTTTTGTATAAGGTAGATCTTTAGTGACTATTGGTCAGTGTGGTTACAGCCATGTAAGATTCCAGAACGAATCTATTTATTTCCATTTCTGGTTTTAGTTTCTTAAGAAAGGATCTTACTCTGAAGTCTAAACTCCTCTGGGACTCACCGTGTAGTCTGGGCTAACCTTGAACTCGTGGCATCCTCCTGCCTCATCTTCCTGAGTTCTTTGACTTTCTATAGCAGAAAAATCAGAGCAGGTGCTGAATAATCTTGCCATTATCGTATTATTTTTTCTTTCAGATGTTCCTTGGCATATTTCTTGGTTTCTTCCTTCTGCTGGAACATTTTCATGTCTTTAGCTAACCCATCAACCCAGAGGTAGCTCCAAAGCTTTGCTATGAACTTGGAATTTTTTTTCCCCTTTGAGACTAGCTATCTAGCTCAGGCTTGCCTGGAACTTGCTATGTTATGAAAGCTGACTTCACACTTACAATCTCCTGCTTTAGCCTTCCAATTGCTGCGTCTGAATGTGTGTACTACCGTGGTCAGCTGTAACTTGTGTGATGCTTTACTTTTTGCTTTTCTTGGGGGCCCGCCACCCAGCTCCCAAATAAATCACACACAGAGGCTTATTCTTAGTTATTAATGCCTGGCCTTAGCTTGACTTGCTTCTTACTAGTTTTGTTTTAATTGATAGAATGATTTTTTTAAAGATTTTTTTAATACAATCTTTTCTCATTTTACATAGCTATTCCTGTTCCCACTCCCTCCCCTCCTCCTGATTTCTCCACCTTCCCCCCTCACCCCACCTTCCCATCCACTTCTCAGCCAGCTTTTCTTATTCTAAATTGTCCTGACTGCACAGTAACACAGCTTCAGAGTTAAACAAATGTAGTGTAATCAAAAGTCATACACCTGAAAATAACATTTCCTAACATTTCTTTTTTTTTCTTTCTAAACAAAAATGAAAAGTTTTAACTTTAACAAAGTAAGACTGTATACAGTAAGAACATGTGTCAAGTAAATATTACATTCACAATGTACAGAATTCCAATTCACTTATGTCTGGTAAATTTGAAGAAAATATTCCATAATCTATCCTATCTTAGTAAACCTGAAATTTTATACCTAACTTACTATCATATCTAAGAAAAACAGCAACTATAACTTTCTTTTCGACTCCATCAAGGGCACCAGAAGGTTATAATATTATTTAAATAAACAAAAAATATATTGCAAATGACTTCCAAAAACTCTATAAATAACAGATATCTGGCTGCCTGGACAGTCACCCAAAGTTTCTTTGCAATGTTGGGGCATTTATCTTCAACCTACAGGCCCAGAGTATCTGGCAGACTTTTCAGGGAAGCAGGAAATTTGAAAGACCGTTTGGCCTATATTGGCAGTTTGTCATTCACCTTCCTCTGTGTCCTGCAGAATGTCTGACAGTTTCTTCTGTGAAGCAAGAACCTTGAAGGACCATCCCATCTATTTCAGTCTGGCAAATTTCACTGGCCCCTTTCCTGTGGGTCTTGCATGTCCGGTTTATACAGCATACTGTCTAGCCATCCAAGCAAGAGCAGCTTCTTGCCCAAATAGTCAGTCTTGCCACAATGACAGCAAACTCCATTATGGGTTTCTTCAGTACCCATAATCTCTGAAGAAATTGGTGTGACCAGGGGCAGATGTATCTCATTGTCATGAAAATCCCTACATTAACAAAACATTTTAAATGCCATATTCTGTGGGTCTTTGAATGGTTCGAAGACCATCTATTGATCTAAAATATATCTCCATAGGATCTGGAAAACATACCTAGAATATCTATAAATTTGATTGTTATGGATGACTAACTACTGACCTGTGTTTGATTGTCCTGTATAGTTCATAATAATAGCTTTCAAAAACTAGAACTTTACCTTACATTTTTAAATTTACTGCATAGGCATAATACCTTAAACAAGAGCAAAAACATATGTAAAATATGTTGTAAGAAAATAGCCTTAAATTGGTATTCATATACAAAATCCTTTAAATAAGAGTAGAAATATACATACAGTGTGCTGTCACAAAATTACCTTAAATTTGTATCAACACAAAAAGTCCTTTAAATAAGAGTAAAAACATATATACCATGTAACAAAATTGACTTTGAATTTGTACCCATATATCAAAATCCATGCCAATGCAAAATATCTGAGATTAATAGTTGTCTTTTTATCCTATACTTCTCTAAATTATAACAAATATCCATGACCAACAAAATGACCAAAGACTACCCCCATCCCACTCCTGGGGATGTGGACATTGTTTTCTCTAGACTGCTTCCTGCTGAATGTGGGTGAAGGCATCTTTAGAACCCAAGAAAGAAAATCCGAGATAATGGCCAAGCTGGGAAGACCAGTTATAACAACCTTTGTTGATAGATCTGACCTGTCAAGTTTCAGGAGGTCTCCACTGATCAAATCATATCCAAACCAACCTGGAACAAATCCACAACCTTTTGTTTCCTATGGCAACAAAAGCAAAACCGCTTCTCCAAAGCATTTTTGATGTCCATTTGACAAATACATTTTTTTTGCCTTTTTTACAGTTAAGGCATTCTTAAAATATCTAAGCCACACTTGACTTGAAATCATCTACAATTTTCAGCAATTGTGTTTTATTTTCAAGGGTCCTTTCTTGTCTTTTTAGTTTCTTTTGCTTCCTGCCAGTCTGCTTCTGTTGTATGAATGCAACCTCGTCTGTAGTCTAAGGACTAATGGGAAGCTTTTGATCTCTTAAAGCACTTTTCTTTTTGAAGTCAATTATTTTGTTTATTCATTTTGATATATCCTCTCTGCAATATTGATTTCCTAACCATACAGGTGACTCTTTATGGGAGTCAGCAAACAAGCTTTACCCTGGGTGATGTAGCATTACTGCACCTCCCAGGGAAAAGCAGAACAACTGCTTTACCCATGGGAGCTTTGTGCTCTTGGGCCATGCTTGAATGGCTTGCTTAGGATGAACAGATGTGTGTGTGTGTGCGTGTGTGCATGTGTGTGTACATGTGTGTGCATGTGTGAGAGTGTGCACGCGCATATGTGTGTGCATGCGTGCATGCGTGAGAGTGTGCGTGCATATGTGTGCATGTGTGTATGCACGTGTGTGCATGTATGTGTGCATGAGTGTGTGTGCATGTGTGTGCACATGTGTGTGCACGTATGTGCGTGTGTGTGTGTGTGAATGCACAGGAGATGGAGATTAAAGGCACATTTCACATCTGGGTTTCCAAAAACGAAAATGGATTTTCTATGTGGGAGGCTTGAGGAGTATTATCTACAGACTAACTCATGAGTAGTCTCTAAACATACAGAGTGTTAAATGGAGAATAAATTTCAGAGAGACAACAATAAAGGCCTCAAAGGAAAACATGGTCAGGGTGATTTTAGCGGTTCACCATGCCTGATCTCCGGGTCCCCCAAGGACTACGACGGGATAATCCCGAGAGGCGGGTAAGACATGATGTGGTTCCGGATAGGATTTAAACTATAAATGACAGGGGCTGCCTGTTAAGAAGGGTGGGCCAGGTGTGTGGAAACCCAGGAAGAGAACATAGCTCATCTCTGCGGGTGCTTTTCACATCTTGTATTTTCTCACAACATCCCTGGCATGTTTCAGTTGTAGTACTACTACAAGCAATGCGATGCCGTCAGGGTCCGGATTGTGACCTCTTCCCACACAGGCTGTCAGAGCGGGGACAGCAGCTGTGAGTAGGCCTGACTCTGAGTCTTAGGAATCTCCCATCAAGGAGAAGTCTGTCTTCTGACTCTCAGCTTGGCTCACTAGTTGAAGGAACATACTGACCTTGAATGAACCAAGAACACTCATGGATTAGAAATTGCCCTACTGGCAGCAGACTGGAGGGTGACACTCGCCTGAGGGATCGCTGCTCCCCCTGTACTCCAAAATGATTAATGGGGCACATTCTGAGGGATGGCAAGTGAAGCCGTTTCCAAGTCACTAAGGAAGGCCAGGTGAGGTAGCTCTTCCTGTAGCAGAACGGAAGCCGCACCTGGGGATTGGAGAATGCAGCTTGTCTGCAGAACTTTGCAGATGGGTCAGCTGGCCATGGATGCCAGAGAGTGGGAATGCTCCTGGGGTTTCCACGTGGGCGCTTTAGGTGCTCCACCCCTGCTAAGGCGGTGGTTCTCAACCTTCCTAATGCTGCGACCTTTTAATACAGTTCATGTTGTGGTGACCCCAACCGTAAAATTATTTCATTGCTACTTCATAACTGTAAGTTTGCTACTGTTATGAATTGTAATGTAAATATCTGATATGCGGGTTAGTTAATATGTGATCACCCCCAAAGGGGCTGTGACCCACAGGTTGAGAATCACTGTGCTAGGTCTGGTTCTGATGCCACTAGAGGGTGCTGTTCCTTTCCCTAGCAGAGTCAAAGTATCTAATAGCCAGTGCCTAGCATGTTGGTCACACTCGGGATATAAGAGATGAAAAGTATCTAGGTCTTATGGTCTTAGAAAAGGACCTTTGATCCTGGGCTCAAATTCCAGTCTCCCAGGTACAAGTTGAATTGTTTGGAGGATATTGCACCCTTCAAAGCTCAGTTTTCTCTCCCGTGAAAGCAGGTGATTATACCTAACTAGGTAGTCAGGCCTTTACAATAGGGTAAGTTCTCTTGCCCAGCACAGGAATAGAGCCAATTTCACTGCCTGCTGAGCTCCGCCGCTAGCATTCTCTAACCCATAGGTGCTCAGGCTTGTGAAACTGGGCAGGGGTTCTCAGATGTGTGCATGTGGAAGTCTGCCCCCAAAAGTCTTACGGGCAGCCCAGGTCCTTTATAACTACTGGGTGAGGTAGTAGTGACAACATCCGAGTTGCTGCCTCTGCACAGGGACCGGATGTTCATGGATCTCTGCTGGAGGTGAGTGGTTTCCACACAGGCAATAATTTCAGCTGTTATCCTTCTAGAAGCCACCATTATAATCAGGCCTGTAAAATTCCTCTCTCCTCTGTCAGAGGTGCCTTCATGTATGCACCAATGCGAGGCCTGGATGACAGGGAGGGGAACTGTGCCTGGAAGACAGGACGGTCGTGGGAATGCACTAAGCAGCAGGGCCATGGAGGCTGGCCTGAAAGAGAAGCAGCTTATTGGCAGCCTGTCCACTGGGAGGAGCGGGGTCCTGAGAGAGGAGGCAACAGGCACAAATAAATCCACAGCCCGTGAGCAGACACCTGAACATGTGGCAGGGTCAGTGTCCTAAATCGGGTTGCTTCTTCCGCAGAATGACTTCAGGCAAGTTGCTCAGCTGTGGGCCCACTGCTTCACTCGGGAGGCAGGGATGGAGATGTCCATTTCTCAGAGCAGCGGTGGTGACTAAATCAGGTGATTGCAGTTTTCATGCCATCAGCGACAACTGAATGGCCACTGGGAAGAGTTTGCAGGGAGGTGTGCATACCTAGTATTTAGGAGGCTGCCCTAGAATCGGCTATGTTACCCCCAGGAAGGACTCTAAGCTCAAATGTGACTTTACCATGTGGCCTCTTGTGGGAGGGGGAGGGGCTGCGTTAGTGTGTTAGAACAGCTGCCTGGATCCTCATCTAATCCTCTGCCACGACCTTGAAGGGCTGTCTGGGACTGTCCTGATTGCTTTTCTGTAAGTCCTCCTCTTTCCTTCTAACCACACTGCCCTAATGCCCCCAGCTCTGCCTTAGTACTTGCTGTGCCCTCTGCTTGGACCACCCATCTAAAGAGGACGCAGGTCCACTTGCTCTCTGGAATAACTCATTTCTGTGCTGACCCATCCCTTGTCTGCTTCTCCAAGCAGCAAAGCTCTGGAATGATGTCAGCTTAGGAAGACACCCGAACCAAATTGTCTCACTCAGCTATGTGTGTCCAACAGGACCAAAAAAGTTCACAGCTGGGATTAAAGACGTGAGCCACCCCACCCCGCTGTAAGAAGGCACATTTTCTTAAATCCCATTCCATGGTTGAGGAAACTGTGGTTGAGGAAGAGGAAGAGAGAGGGAGAGAGCGAAACGCGAAACGCCAGCCCAAGTGGTGTAGTTCGTTGTCCTCAGGCTGCAGGGTGATGCCTGGGGCAGACCAGCGTGCAGCCTGCACCTAGTTGTTTGGGGGCTGGCGGTGGGTGCGGCTCCCGAAGCGGGCGGTGCTAGAGTTTTGTGGGCAGGCGCGGACCGGGGCTCAGGCGAGGGCCAGAGGGTGGACCCAGGCTAAGGAACAGAGCTCTGCTGCGGGAGGAGCAGGTGAGGCCAGTGCAGAACCATTATTTCGCGCAGCGGGTTCAGGATGTTGCCGGAGAGGGGGCATAAGAGCTCAAGGCATCCTCCAGGAAGTTGAACGCTCTGCCTGCTTGGCCGGGCACCTGCAGCAGGGTTCCTGGTGGGTTTCCTAGCTGGGGCTTGGCGCCTCATCTCCGGGCTGTGGAGCGCCATCTGCCATCTCCGATCTTCTCACCTGGGACTCGGTAATCTGATACCTTACCAGAGTGCATCCGAGAAAGTAAGTTGCACATTTGAAGTGTTAAAGTGTCTGCAGGCAGGCATTCAGAGCTGGTGGCTGGTTGTGGAGATCGTCCTCCCGGGGTGATAGAAATTGTGTTCTTTGGTTTTCCTCAGATGGGCTAGGAAAGTGTGTAGCCAGTCTTTGGGCTGGGGGCGGCAGTGGGGGTGGGGCTGGTGCAGCGCACTGATTTCCATGCTTCAAAATGAAATCCAGGCAGGGTTTTGCTGACCTTGCATGAAGTGCTCCCCTTCCACCCAGGGTTATCACCCTTGCTAGTTCTTAGGGGACTTGACAGCAGCAGCCCTAGAAAGTGAATGTGGTCACCAGGGGGAGAGTCAAGTCCACACCTGTTTGAAAAAGACGTAGGGTTGAAGAGGCAGGCTATTCATGTTGGTACTGCAATGGAGTGGGCTTTCTGAGCTCTCTTGTGGGATTACAGGCCTGCAAACTGTCCAACAGAGGACAGGGTTTCGGGGACACCCTCTCAGGTGCCTGAAGCATATCCCAGCATTCCTATAGGCTCCCTGGGACCTGCTCCACAGAAGATCAGGTCGGGTTTTGTCAGTGGGTTAGGGATATTGTCTTCAGCATCCACTGGCACAAGCTCACTTCTTGTTCCTCTTTTCAAATTCTGTGTTTTGCAAGAGGGGTGTCCGGGAAATAAAAGCCAGGTTGGCCAGGGACCCAGTTCTGCTTCTTACAAACTGCAACCTTGGCCAGGGCCCTTCATCTCAGTAGGCTTTCTCTTTAAAATGGAACCAATGGGGCTGGACAGATGGCTCAGGGGTCTTCCCAAGGACCTGGGTTTGATTCCCAGCACCCACATGGCAGCTCACAATCAGTTCCAGGGGATCTCACTTTCTTTCTGGTGTCTATCAGCACCAGACATGCATGTAGTATGCAGATACACATGCAGACAAAACACTCATACACATAAAGTAGCAATTAAAGTTTAAATGGAGCTAGCATTAGATAGGACCACATGAATTTGCCCTCTTTACAGCTCAACTACTGAGCATAACCTATGGATCAGCCTAGTGATGCCTTCCTGGTGGGACTATGGTTGTGGCTTACAGTTCAGGGGGATGGAAGTGAAAACCAATGTCTCTTCTGCATTATGTCTCCTAGGAAACATGAATCCTTCTACCCTCCCTTCTTGAAGAGGGGATACCTGTAGCCTGCCTTCCCAAACCCCTTCAAAATGGCACCGCTCTGTTTCTCCTACTTCAATCGGCTCAGCTCCTCTCCAGGTCAGGTCTCCCTCAGGTTGTCCGTGGCTCAGAGAGAGATTTTTGTGTGGTTGTTGCCACTGTCTTATTCTCCGTGTCTATCTGGAGCTCCATCTTTAGGCCACATGGTGGAGGAAGCAAGAGAGGGCTCATCTCAGTCATCCACAGCTGTCATTGGCTGGGGATGGGGTTGGTCCTCAGCTCTGTGGTAGGAAGAGCAGGAGTGTGACCCCTGGGGTCAGAGGGGTCCCACCTTAAAGGTAGGACAGGGCATGATGGTACCACACATGAGAGCTGTTTAGGGCCAGTGCCGGTAAAGGACCAGAGTGGGCAACGGGTCCTGGCACAAGCCTCTGTTGGGATTGGGATTGGCATTTCTGGATTGGTATCCAACAGCTGCAGTCAGGGAGACTCAGAGGCCTGGCTATGGGCTTGTGTTGTCATTTGTGCTGCTGGGAGATGGAGTCCCTTAGGATGGAGGTGGTGGAATGAGTGAAAAGGGAATTAATATTTGATTGACAGCTATGATAATCCAGTTTGGGCTTGGGTACCTCTACCTCCAAGGACGTGGCAAGGAGAACCTTTTCCATTCATTGGTTCCATTGTTTGCCTGAAGAAGACAGAGCCTGACTTGTTCAGGGGCTAGCAGCAGCAAGTCCTGCTTTCCCACTACCCCCAGCCTGTTTGCCATCCTCTGCCCTAAGACTGAGTCAGACTACCCTGTAACACAGGTGCCATCCTCCTTTTCCCCTTCATATCACTGAGGAAACTGGGGTTTAGAAAATTTCAGTGACTGACAAAGCCACTCTACGGATAGGTGGCAGAGTTGTTGTTTAAGCCCAGGACAAATGCATAGCCTGCTGGCCTGCACAGGATCCTGGCACGACCGTTTGCTCACCTCCTACACACATGTGATGGTTCCATTTGTGTGGGAGGGAATCCTGCCTTTGACCTCAGAAGCTGTCTGACAACCTGGGGACTAGGCTGTGCCGTGGTGTTCCGGGTCATAGGCAGCTACCCCTATGAGTTAGATGCCAATGGCTTCTCTGAGGATAAGAACATGAGCGAGGCAAAACTCTGTTGCCTTTAAATGCCCCCTTTCTTCTGTCTTAGCTCTCTCAGAGCCTCAGCCTATCCCCTACATCTAAGTAACTTTTCTGGAGTGCACATGGCTTGGTGGCAGCCTTTCAGTGGCTCCCCTGTCTTTCCTGGTCTGGCTTATCTCTCCAGCCTCGTCCTCTCTCCTCCCTTCTATCTCCTTGGATCCAGCTGTTCTGAACTACTTGCTTGTCTCAGGAGGCTGCTGTCCTTCTGCCTCTGAGCCTCTGTGTGCTATTTCCTGTTCCTTGAACTCTCCCCTTTCCTTTGTCCATTTTCAGCCTGTAAATCTAGGCTCTACACCATCTCTCTTCTCTTCCTGCCCTTAGCTGCCTCTCTGACCTTCCAGGTAACAGGCACACACACTACTGACTGTGGCAATAGCGATATAGTCTTGAGGTTTATCTACATTCCCAGTGATCATTTTCTCTGTCCTGGGAGGGACATGGTTGTGTAAGTCATTTCCGTGGCCCTTGTCCTTACCCTAGGCCTTGGCCCTTGTTGGGCGAGCAGATGATCAAAGCAATGATCCTCGTCTGTCACTTTCCCTGTCTGCTAACTTTCCTCTGATCATGCTGGTTTTGCCCTACACTGATGTTCTCACCCTGGCTGATGGTCAGAGGGGTTCTTGGGCTTCTGTTCCTTTTGCTGCCTTGGGGCCAGTACATGTGCCACAGATTCGTGCAGCTGTGACTTCCTTTTCCTCTCAAATCCTAGTCCTTGTGCTTGGCCTGTTAGATTTCATCTTGTTATATTTGGCCAAATGCTTTTTGTCCAGAAGACTGTGGTGCCAGCCAACCCCAGAGGGCTGGCAGTCCAGATAATCAGAGTAAACTGTCATTCAGATTCATTGATTTTGTAGATGGCCAGGTGAGACTGATTTCTACAGGTCAAGTAAATAGTGTGTGACATTTGTGACAGCTGGAAAACCAATTTTTACTCATCTCTTGTTAATTTGGCCTTTCTGTCAAAACTGCATTTGATCATGAAGATAAGTGTATATTGAGAACGGGATGTATACTTAAAAACAGGCGTGGCTAATATATGGCATCAAATATTCCGTCAAACAGACTACTGTGCTACAAAGAGTATTTCTCAAAAGACCCCCCAGTCATGTGCAGCCAAATATTACATGCTGCTTGTTAAATACAGCTTCTTTGGACCCATCCCACACCCCCTTAACTGGTTCTCCTGGGGAGAGGCTTTGGAATCTTCACTTTGAACACAGCCCTGCAAGGACTCTGATGTCCACTAAAGGTTGGGAATGGCCGACTTGTAGGATTAATGATGACTGGAAAATCCAAGCGATCGTTTTCAGGGAGATGTGCAACAACCAGGTAGGCGACCCTCCATGTCAGACTGCCAGTCACTAGCGTTGCTGCTTGAAGGATTTGGAGTCCGGGGTTGGAAGAGTCGGTGCTGTTTGAGGATCCGTTTGTTCAGGGAGCCCAAGTGGAATGGTACCCAGATGCTAGCGGGTAGAGGTATGTCAGGTGACTGTATTGTAGGGAGGGCGATGAGCATCTTGTGTTGGTAGCCAGGAGGGCAGCATGGAGAAGGTGGTGCGCTGATGAATCAATCTGTAGCCCTGGCGGCTTCATCTTCACCATGTGCCACCTCAGGAACAAGGATGACAGAGTTTTGGAGTCTAAAACCAAGACCCAAAGTTCAAGTTCTATGGGTGTGATGAAAGACTGGCAGGGTCACTATGTGAAGGAGACTCTGTTGCTGTCTTTGTTGCGATGGCACAACTAAAGGCTTTCTACGCTCAAAGTTGTTGTTTTGTTGTTGTTGTTTTGTTTTTTTTTATCATCAAAACAACCTCAAATCCTGAGGCCAGAGGGAGTTTGTCAGGCAAGTTATGGCATCAGACATACCTTATTGGCTGTAAGAGGATAGGTAAATGGCTTCCTGTATGGTTATTAGGTTTTCTACCAATGAACCTATAAGGCAGTGATTATTGGATGCCAGTCTCTTACCTTAACGCTTATAAAATAGCTCTCAACGCCATGGGATAGAAGAAGCCTAGAACCTTCTCTCTCACCCTTGTTCTCACCTGGTTCCATCCTAGATATATGATCCCCGAGTCCTGTTTGTTTGCTTTGCAGGCCGCACCTCTGAACTGGGCCTCCAGCCTGGCATTCCTGGATCTTCTCACACCCACCATGAATATCTCCCATTTCCCAGCCTCCCTGTTCCTGGATCTTTTCATACCCACCATGAACACCTCCCATTTCCCGGCTTCCCTCTTCCCAGAGTTCCTTCAGGGTAAGAATGGGACCAATCCTTTGGGTTTCCTCTACAACTTCTCTGATGGCTGCCAGGATTCGGTGGACCTGTTGGTCTTCATCATCATCACCTACAGCATTGAGACCATCTTGGGGGTCCTGGGAAACCTCTGCTTGATATATGTGACCACAAGGCAGAAGGAAAAGTCCAACGTGACCAACCTGCTCATTGCCAACCTGGCCTTCTCTGACTTCCTCATGTGCCTGATATGCCAGCCACTCACAGCCACCTACACCATCATGGACTACTGGATCTTCGGTGAGGTTCTTTGCAAGATGTTAACTTTCATCCAGTGTATGTCGGTGACAGTCTCCATCCTTTCGTTGGTCCTCGTGGCCTTGGAGAGGCACCAGCTCATCATCCATCCAACAGGCTGGAAGCCCAGCATTTTCCAGGCTTACCTGGGGATTACGATCATCTGGTTCATTTCTTGCTTCCTGTCCTTGCCCTTTCTGGCCAACAGCATCCTGAGTGACCTCTTCCACCGCAACCACTCTAAGGCGGTGGAGTTTTTGGAGGACAAGGTGGTCTGCATTGTATTCTGGTCCTCAGACCATCACCGCCTCATCTACACTACCTTCCTGTTGCTCTTCCAGTACTCTGCCCCTCTGGTCTTCATTCTGGTTTGCTATGTACGCATCTACCAGCGCCTGCGGAGACAGAGGCAGGTGTTCTGCAGGGACACTTGTGGCTCACGAGTAGGGCAGATGAAGCGGATCAATGGCATGCTCATGGCAATGGTGGCTGCCTTTGCGGTGCTCTGGCTGCCCTTGCATGTGTTTAACACCCTGGAGGACTGGTACCAGGAGGCCATACCCGCTTGCCATGGCAACCTCATCTTCTTGATATGCCACATGCTTGCCATGGCTTCCACCTGTGTTAACCCTTTCATCTACGGCTTTCTCAACACCAACTTCAAGAAGGATGTCAAGGCCCTGGTGCTGACCTGCCATTGCAGGTCACCCAGAGGGGAATCTGAACAGCTGCCCCTGTCCACTGTGCACACGGACCTCTCCAAAGGATCTCTGAGGCTGGGAAGCAAGTCTAACTTCATATAGTCCTGCCTAGGCTTTTCCCTGCTGTTTCCTTTTGACAGACCCTTTCACCTAGCCAAGTAGAAACATTGCAAGTTGGCTAATATCCTGCTGTTTTGGGCTTTGGGAATCCAGATAGGCTAGCAAAAGACTTGAAGCTTGGCATTCAGACTGTTTAGTCATTTGCTTCTGGGAGAAGTTTGAGTTCAGTTTCTGTAGATCACACAGTGAACTGTGTGCTTTAGTTTCAGGGTATTACAGTCAGAGATGGTGGACTCTAAAGGCCCCTCAGCACAGATGCCTGGCATAAAACCCTTCATCCACATCCCGAGCGTTCATCTAACTTGCCATGGGCTATGTGTTATGCTCTTTCAAGGGATGCTGGGGGTCCCATTAGCCTTTGGCTGAGGCAGATACAATAGAAACAGTTTCAGGAGTTTGGGAGTCTGTTTAATGAAGTACTTGCTGAAAGGAACAGGGCTACAATGAATGTGACTGTCTCATCTATGGGGGTCAAAGTTCAGTGTCCCTCCTGGCTGCTGAACTGGGTTCATGGCATCCTCAGTGTGTGGACTAGACAGCTTGTTCTTAGAAAGAAGGAAATGCCAAGGTTGCTCTTGGCCCACATCAGATTGGATATTGCAGCTTATTTCTGTCTGTGTAGAGCAACCTTCCAATAAAGTGAATATACTGGTCCCACGAGAGACTGTCCCCACACTGAGCAGAGTCTAATGGGCTTTCTGGCCTTGGTCCCTTCCAAGCGTATGTGCAACTGACGTCCAGGCCAGGTGCTTTTGGCCACCACTTCCTTCTAGCTTGTCTCAGCTTTGGATCACATCTCCAATTTATCTCCTTTGTTCCTGGATTACGATATTTATTTTCTGTTATATTTTTCAACGGGATCTTACTATGTATTCTAGGCTGGCCTAGAGCTCCTACCAAGCCTCATGTACTGATTAAAGCTGAACCCATCACACATAATGAGAGATGAGTGAAGCTCTCTTCTTCTCTGGTATAGGCTGTTGACTATCTCAAGTGACCGACTTTGAGCAAAGCTCAGATTTCAGGCCCATGCTGGCAAGATGTCATTGTCCAAACTGAATGCACACACACACACACACACACACACACACACACACACACACACACACACACACCAAACAAACAAAAATCTGAGGCCTTAGACTTCTTTGGATACTGTTCTGGTTCCTGGAATTTATGCTTATATTAATAATAATTTATTAATTAGGCTCAATGGGGCCAGAAGGCTAAGGCTCAGATTAGATATTAAGTGAAGGTATTGGGAATTGGGATGCTATGTAGAAGCTCCACTGAGTGACTTCCTGTTTTCCTTCCACCTTGGTTAGGATGACATTAGCCTATCCAGATGACTGTCTCCTGATCCTGGTGTCTAATGACCCTTGAGATATCTTCATTAACAGCATCCTTGATATTTACCAACCTAAGCATATTCTGAAGACCAGCAGCCCTCGCACTTGGTCTGAGGTTAGGTGTTGGGGGCTGTTAGATATGCCGTCCTCATTGCAGATGTGTTCAATATGAATCTGCATTTGGCCAGAATGTGTAGGTTAATTGTAGGCACAGTGAAGTCAGGAAGCTTTACTCTTGGGTCATCCTGGGGCATGAGGCTGTTGGGTGAAAACCTGCAAATGTACACTCTAGGGTCCGGAGTAGATCCATGTTCTGAACATCTCTTTAAATGTTGAATTGCTGATAAGATATGCTCTGTTTTGGCAATCGTTTCTCTGGCTCTATGTGGACATATTTCTTGTGAAACTTTTTCAGTATTGCAATAAATACTTGCCAACTACATAGAGTGCAACGTTCCATTTATAAATAGCCTGCTCTTTTTATTCTGTTCTGCTTCATGTAAAAGGATACTATTAATAGCTTTCCATTGGTTTTGATAGCTGCTTACCAGTTCAGAAACTGCAAGCACCTCTCAGTCTTTCTAGGTAACTCCTCGCAGTGAGTGGCTGGGGGAAGGCTCCTATGGCAAATACGGAGGAGCCTTAGGGTTAGAACTGGAGACTGTTCCCACAAAGCAAGCCTCAGAGCTCTGAGACTGTGCAAAGCCTTATCAAATCCTGGCAGTAAGTGCTCTAACTCTAGCCTTTTCCCTAAATAAACGACCTTTACTTGCTTGATAAAAGAAATCCTATTCAAAGGTAAACATATTCCTTTGTAAAAATAAAGTGAAAAAAAAATTGTTTACAGTTCCATTGTTTGAATGATGGAACCAGATAATCACTGGTCATATTTTTGGGACTCATTTTTAGTTAGTTTATGCATATGTCTGTTTAAAAAATATCATTGAGATTAAATTGTGTATGTATTGATATTTATTTATTTAAAGATTATTTTATTTTGAATTGTATGTAAGCATAGGCATCGTGTGTTGGATTGCGAACAGGAGTGCATGTGCCCACGGAGGCCAGAGGTGTTGTGAACTCTGGGTCTGGGGTTATAGATGACTGGTTATCCAGCCACTGGTGATGTGGGTGCTAGGAACTGAACTCGAGCCCTCTGTAAAAGCAGTATCTACTCTTAACCCCAGGCATTTTCTCAGTTCTAGGCTGCAGTTGAAGATTTACCATTTACCATTATCAAAGTCTTTGTCCAGAGTTACCTATTCTAGAGGATATCTCTCTTCTTTCTCCTGTGATCCACCCTGCTCTGGGAACACTGACTTTTCTAAGTTCAGCTGCTATCTCTGTGAGGCTGCAGGGGCTCCACATGGCCCTGCAAGACTGTGGTTGTGATGTGAATGAGAAACACCCAATGTAGGCTCAGGAATTTGAATACTTAGCCCCCAGCTGGTGAAACTGTGTGGGGAGATGGAACCTTGCTGGAGGAAGTACATCACTGGGGGCGGGCTTTGAGGATTTATAGCCCTGTCTCACTTCCTGCTTCCTCTCTCTTTTGACTTACAACCTGTAAATAAAATGTGAGCTTTCAACTGCCTGTTCCTGCTTCCACCTTTCCCCTACATGATGGAACCTGTCCCTCTGGAAGCAAGCCCTTTGCTTTCCTATCTTGTTTTTCGCCAGGGTATTTTATCACATCGACAGCAAGGTAATACTGCAACGGAACACTTCATCATCTAAACGGGGTAGTTAAGCCCTGATCGTGATCATTCTGGGACTGTAGTAAAAACTACTCCAGACACAGGAACGTGAGGGGTCCAACCCTTTAACACAGCTGAGCCCATCAGTCTCTGTCTCCAGAACACCTTTCCTGTCCTTTGCTTTCTATTACATCATATAGGTTCATTGCAAAGGACACACAGTTCCCCAGCATGCCTGGGCTTCACACTCTGTTTATTCACTCCCATTGTTTTCCCTCCTGCCTCCCTGAAACCTTCTGCTACATCAATGACTGATGTTTAACCTGCCATTTAAGTAAATCTAAATCCTACTTTTCCTTCAAAACACAGGTCCACGGTCACTATTCATTATTGCATTTATCAACAGTTACTGATGGTACGTTAGCAGCAGGAACATGGTGAATAAGACTGAAAAAAACATCTAAACAGAGCTACTTAATACTGCCTTTACTGGCCAATTTTGTGTGTCAACTTGATACAAGTTAGAGTCATCAGAGGAAGGAGCCTTAGTAAGGTTCTTTCCCTTAAGCCTTGATGAGATCCAGCTGTAAGGCATTTTCTCAACTAGTGATCAATGGAGGAGAGCCCAGTCCTTGGTACCAGCTCTGGGCTGATGGTCCTGCTGAGCAAGTCATGGGGAGCAAATCAGTAAGCAGCTGACCTCCATGGCCTCTGCATCAGCTCCTGCCTCCAGGATTTTGCCCTGTTTGAGTTCCTGTCCTGACTTCCTTCAGCGATGAGCAACAATGCTGAAGTGTAAGCCAAATAAACCCTCTCCTCCCCAACTTGCTTTTTGGTCGTGGTGTTTTCGTCACAGCAACAGAAACCCTAAGACACAGCCTTTACGAACCTCTTAACTCACCTGTGCAGTTGTAATAGCTGGTCCTAGGGGAGGGACCACTGTGATGTGTTGCACATTCTCCTGTGCTGTGGGTTTCGGGTTTGAATAGACACACCCATTGTATCACCAGACTGTGAGCTCTTTGAGAGCAAAATCCAGCAAACCCGTCTTACATCCCCATGGCTCTCACATGCCTTTGGGTAGAGCGCAGCCTCAACAGATGTTGGCTCTTGTGGGGTTTTGTACACGGTGTGAGGATGCATTGCTGTGATCAGTGTCATACAGAGCTGAATGGCCAATTGTTTGGCAGGGAGGACAGGTGGGATTTCCAGGGAGAGAGAGGAAGTGGAGGAGGAATCTAGAGGCTCAAATTATGCCAGCAAGATAGCAATAAGATGAGGTAGAAGATGGACATACAGAACAAAAGAAAGGGGGAAAAAAGCCACATCGTAAAATGTAAGTTTAATAGAAGCAGGTTAATTTAAGTTATAAGAGCTAGTGGGACAAGCCTAAGCTAAGGTTAACCTTTCATACTTAGTAATAAATGTCTGTGTCATTATTTGTGAGCTAGTGTCCCCCCACCCCAAATCCAACTACATTTGTCCAAGGGCAGAATTAAAGAAGGTTATTTACTTATCTTAAAGAGGCTTTTCTTCTAATTGTTTTTATTGAGCTATACATTTTTCTCCACACCCCTCACTTTCTCCTCCCTCCCTTCTAACCTCTCCCTTGACCCCCATGCTCCGAATTTACTCAGGAGATCTTGTCTTTTTCACCTTCCTACATAGATTCATGTATTCTCTCCTAGGGTCCAAAGAGGACTTTCTTTTTAATTAGAAGTTCAAGATTTTCCATGTATCTGTGCAGGATTAATCAAAGAAGAACCTGAATCTCCACTGCCCCTAAAGAACCCCTTACCCTTCTTCAAGTTTTGTGACTTCAAGGAGGACGTGTGACTGAATAATCATGGCTCATTTTCTCCTAGTTTAAATATCACCACTTACATGGAATTTGTTCCCTATGATCCTGAAGAGTTTATTGAAATCGTCTATTGGAGGTCAGCCCTGAACTCTCTTAACATGTAGTTCTTCATTCATAAATACACAAATAGGGATCAACTTCCAAAGAAATCAGACTGGAAATAGGCCACACATTCAGAGCGAAGAATACCAGCCTGCTGGTGCAAACTTTGAGATAACCCTTGGGAGATCACATCCTTTGCAAAGCCAGCCGCCTGTGCCACCTGGTAAGTGCCATTTGCAGCCTGTGATGGGTAGGTGATGGATGCACATTTCCCCCAGAGGGAAGGCCTCTTCTAAGAACCTTCTTCTCGGGGCTGGAGAGAGATTCCTTGGTTGTTAAAGTGCTTGCCATGCAGTCCAGAGAACCTGGGCTTGCTTGAACCCCAGAGCTCATGTGAAAATCCAGGTATGCTCATGTGTGCTCATAATCCAAGCACTGGGGAGGCAGAGACAGGCAGACCCTTGGTGTTGCTGACCAGACAGTCTAACCCAATAAATAAGACCTGGGCCCTAATGAGAGACCTTGTCTCAAAAAACGAGAAGAATGACTCTTGGGGAACAATACCCAAGGGTGACTTTTGTTCTCCGTGTACATCTGGGTGCAAACATTTGCACCCTGCCCCCGCCCTTTCGCTTTGCGGACACACACACCTCTTCATCCCTCCTGTGTACAGCATTGGCTGTGAGCACTGTCTGTTCCCCAGATTGTCACTGTCAGAGAAGGTTGTCATTTAGCACTGAAGCATCATCTCAATGGAGAAAAAAACTGAGGAATCTCATTGCTATCTTTAATTATTCTGAAGCTATGTTCTGTCCCATTTTCTGTTCAGGGTGTAGCCTTAAATCACATAAAAGATGGAGGTGGGTATGGATGGTTGTGCGGCATCTGATGGTGTGGGTGATGCTCCAGCCATTTTCCCAGCCCTGGAAAGAGAGATGTAGAAGTCAGGATAGGGATAACCGGGATGTGACGGTAGATACAAATTTTTCAGTACCTTGTTTCACACATTCAGCTCCTGTGTCAGACTGCTCCCTTCTGTCACCTTGATTTTTGGCTCTCCAGAAACTGAACTCATGCCCATCTCCTCGACAAGCAAATATCAAATCATGTTATCTTCATCATTGAAACAGACATCTGAGACAGCCCAATAGACTTCCCACTAAACTCGGGGGAATGAACTGAGGTTCAGTCTCGTCTCCCTGTAGGTTTTCTGGGTAAGTTTGTGTACGGCCTCCTCTCAACTTTTCGAACTCTTACCAAGGTGTGAACTAGTGGAAAGAGCACAGGCCGAGTCGTGAGGAGTGAAGGGCTTCTGAGGATGAGGAGGCTGCACAAGAAATCATGAAAGCTGTGCTCCCCTACTCTGGCTCCTCCCATCACTGCCTTGATACGGTCCTCAATTGCTTTATCCAGACTTCTTCCCAACCTGGAAGTTAAGGAAGCTCTGTGTCTGAACCCTTATCCTTGTCCAGAATTGGCCTTGGCATCCAAGGAGCCTGGTGGATCCTGGGGTCATTTGCTTCTTTTTAATTCTTTGTTTGCTCTTTGGGGTCCTGCCACCCAGCTCCCAAATAAGTCACATGGAGGCTTATTCTTACTTATAAATGCCCAGTCTTATCTTGGATTATTTCTAGCCAGCTTTGTGTAACTTAAATTATCCTATCTACCTTTTGCCTATGGGCTTTTATCTTTCTCTATTCTATATACCTTTCTTTACTTCTTACTCTGTGAGTGGCTGTGTAGCAGCATGGCTGGCCCCTTGCATCTTCCTCTCCTCCTTTTCTCACTTCTTCCCCATTTCCCAGATTCCTCCTCCTGTTTATTCTCTCTGCCTGCCCGCCCAGCCATTCCTTTCTCTGCCCAGTTATCCACCACGTGTTTTAGACAGGCAAAGTAACACAGCTTCACAGAGTTAAATAAATGCAACATAAAATAATGCAACACAATTTTGCATCACTAAAGCAAATGTCCCACAGCACAAATAAACATGACACATCTTAAAATAATATTCTACAGCATCCTGATGGACATCTCATTGTACAGTCAGCTACATGTCACCATCTTACCAAGAAGGACTGAGAGTTAATAATTCTCAGTTTCCATGTTAGTTCAAGGGATATTTGGTCTCGAAACTGTGATTTCTTTATCGCTGTTGGAACTGGAGTGATTCTGTCTCTCTCCAACCACAGAATAAAGCAGAGGCCCTTAAGTGGGTGTCTGGGCTGAGTGGAGAAGCTAATATGGAGGAAGTTATGTGGTTTTCATTACACTCCACGTTGTTAATTTGTGAGACCTGGCATCCTTTTCCTGCCCTGCATACTCAGACCAGAGTATGATTTTGTGGTTTGATTAGCTATTCATTGAAGCCAAGATTAGCCATATCAGAGCTATATAAATTGTTATTAAAGCAAGACAACAGCCTCATTGTTCCCGGTTATTGCCAAGAACTGTTCTGTACATGGTACTAGATAAGGTACTGCAAGCGTCCAACATGTTGAGAAATAAAAGCCTAGCTTGTGCATTGTCAGCCCCGGGTCCAGCCTATGATTCAGCCCGGGATCCAGCCTGACGTACAGCCTGGGGTCCAGCCCAAGGTCCAGCCTGTGATGCAGCCCGGGGTCCAGCCTGTGGTCCAGCCTGACGTTCTGCCTGGTGTCCAGTTGGGGTCCAGCCCGGGGTCCACCCTGGAATTCTGTGAGGCTGCACCTGTGCCATGAGGTCAGGACATTCCCTGGCAGTTTCTCCACAGCCAGCTTCTACCTCGCTACTGCTTCAACTTGGCTAGCCTGGCTCAGGGCTGGGAAAATGGCAAAGTGGCCAAGCCTGGTGGCCATGACACGTACAAAAAACACAAGGTCTCTTCCTCTGGGAGAGTTTCTTGGTTGGGTTGTACAAAGTCTCATGACTTCACCAACCCCTCCGAAGTATTCCACCATCCTGGCCAGCATCCCTTTTCCCTCTGCATGTCAGCTGACCGACATTTTGACTTCTATAGCTAGCTGTTCAAATTGATTATCTTTGTCTTCCTCGCTCTGCCTGAGGATTGTCGTCTTTGTTATTTTTGTTGTTTTAATTCCTCCTCCCAGTAGTTTTCAGGATGTGACTCCAGTGTGGTCTTTCATCCCTGATGCACTGCCTGGCCGGCCCCTCTGTCCCCGACATGGGCTGTTCCGGAGCCTGCCTTGGCTTCACTGTCTCACACCACACACTTGACCATGTTCCCAGATTCAGGACAGGCTTGCCTGTTTCTTACTCTCACATCTCCACTCTCGTTGGGAACGGCTAGCTCAGGGTATCTCTGAGATATGCATACACACCACTAGTTCAACTCTAAAACAAACAGGAACCCCTCCCTGGGGTTTCTGTCGGACTTTCTATCACAGCCGTGCCTGTCATGAGCAGCCCCATAGCCTCTTTACCAGCTTCTGACTCATGCTTATCTCCCTGTTGCTTGGAGGGTGGAAGTCTCCTTTAATGGCCCCTCTGCCTCCTGTCTTACAGGCTCCTGGTCTCTTCACACCAGTCCCAGACCTGGCTCTGTCTGTGTCATTTCACGGTTCCTGTCACCTACTGGATAGGGTCCCAGTGCTTATCCGTGCCCCTGGGCCTTTGCTGGGCTTCCTATTGCTGGCCTTCTTGTCTTGCTTGCTCTACACTCCATTTGCACTCTGTTCTGACACACCCTTGTCTTCTCTTCCTTCAGTGTGCTACAGTTTGTCCAACTTGATGCCTGTTGCATCCCTGTGCATCTTTCAATTCTATGCTTAGCTTCTCTGGCTCCGTCTGATGTCTGCAACCACTCACCGTGCTGTCAAGGCTATGCTGGGCATCAGGGAGTCAAAAGTTGGAACGAAGAAAGAATAGTTCTCACTGTCTTTCCCCTGCCTGTCACCTCTCAAGCACAGGGATGGGGTTTTTGTCTTTTGGGTAGCGATCAGACCTTGAAAGGAGAGTGGGCTAGTTTTCACCATGAGGAACAGACAAGGAGCTGTTAGTCGTTTGGAGCAGGTTTTGGTCTCCAACAGGGAAGCAATGAAGAGCAAGTCACAGCCTTGTTGTTGCCCTGAGTCAATCAGTGTTACAGCTGTCATCCAGCAACAGCAAGACAAGGGAGGCTCTCATTACAGAGCACGAGCTAGACTTTGGGGTCCGGTGGAATGAGACTTATCACCCATATTTAAGCAAGTGGAGCAGTGAGACTTCATAGAGTCAGAGGGAGATAGAAGGAAAAAACGGGAGTTGGCGGGGGTGGGATGGGGGAGGAGGAGAAGAAGGTGTTAGGCAGCTGCAAACTACAACTCTTGATTCCCGTTTACCAAGGCCTGTTTCCAATCATCCTGACAGGAGAAATGAAATAGGACACCCACAGTTCTAAGCTTCTGATATCTGCTGCAAAATTACCTGTTTATCTTTTCTCCCACCTGCCAGTGTGTGTGGTAGCATGCTCTTAAGGGGATGGATGATCTGTCTGGTGACTGTTGATACACCCTATTTCTCTCCTGGCCTAGCATCCAAGGCTCCTGTTCAGGCTGTATCTTCAGCCATTCAGGCCTTGTTGAGAGTTGAGGATCAGCATGCTACAGGCACAAGAGACAGGGGCACATTTCAATCAGCTCTCACGGGTAATATCGCGGAGAGCTAATGAGTCTGAGGTCGCTAGGGATCTTTCTCTTCTCTGGCTAGAAGGGTGTGACTCCTTTTGAATGGATGGTTATCTCCAGAAGGCCAATACTGCAGCTGCTATGGCTGTAGCTATGACTACAAAGAACACAGGTGGAGGGAAGCAAAGGGCTAAGGCAGAGGGAGCACTCAGCAGGTGGTCCAGCAGATCCTGGGCTGTGACAATCTATCTTGGGTTACAGTGTCCTTAGCTCCACCACCGTGCCTGTTCTGGGATCCACAAGGCTAGGTGAACTGTCGGGGTGTCCCGAATGTCTGGATAAACTCAATGGGTTTGCTCAGCAGCGTCTGATGTGTTCCAGGTCAGTTTATGGTCAAAGCCTAATCAGGATGTCAGCCTGATTTCTAGGATTCTGTCTCTATGGGACTGAGATGGGCCGAATGCGATGAAGTCTTCTTTCCTGGGATGGATGAAAAGCTAGGGAGAAGAAACCTTGGAGCTGTGTCAGAAGTGAGGAAGAGGCCTTCCACGTGTCAGCCCATCCAATGGTGAGCTGAAGGCTAGGGCTTAGGAGCAAGGGTAGGGACAAAGGCTGACGAGTGTTTCTCTCAGCCTTCCCTTGTTCTGCAGCCATGATCCAGCTTCTGCTGTGTCCCCCAGAGACGGTGTGAGCCATGAACTGGGCTTCCCAAGTGGACTGTTTTTCTTATAGGAAATCCCCCCAAAGTCAATATTTGTTAAAAAGTGTTTAGTTATCTTATTTTCAAATTATGCCTCTAAACTGCAGCTTCTTTAATTGCAGTTCATGACCCATAGAGAAGGGTAAGAATTTGGCAACAGTAAAGCACTTCTAAATATATAATAACCAAAACCAAACCCGAAACTAAATGTGTAATGAATCTGAGCTGTTTCTGGCAGTGTTTACCCACGTAGCATTACCAGACTTCAACTGCAGTCTTGGTTCTGAACACACAGAACACAGCTTTGCCCTGAGCTTGTAGTCAGTCCATAAACATCAATGAACATTGCCCGAAATGCCTTGGCTCAAAATCCAAGACCCAGGCTGTGAATTGCAGTGTGTTTACCATGCACATGAAATTTTCTGCTCTTGATATGGGTCTCATTACAGAAAACAAAGACTTTTGTATTTTTCTGTCTTCGTTCCTCAGCATGTAAGAATCAAATCAATCACTATGTCCTTTGAGTTGTATTGTCTTAGAATATTTGATTTTAAAAACTAGGTTGTTGACTGAGTTTCAACCAATTCTCTGCTGTTTTTTTTTTCCCAGTGAAGGGCACTGAAGTCCAAGCCTTACATTAATTAGCCAGACAAGTGCTCCATCCCTGAGCCATTTTCTGAGCCTTCTTCTTTCCTTTTTATTTTGAGAAAGGGGCTTCACAGAGCCACCAGGATGGCTTTGAACTTGCACTCAATACTCCTGCTCCAACCTCCAGGGTAGCTAGGGACACAAGCTTGAGTCACCAGGCTCACAGACTGAGAATGTCAAGAAATACATTTTCTGTTATCACCAAGTTAGAAATTTGCCAAGTTTGCTAATGGTATAGCCATGCTGGCTTCAGTTCTTCCTTTATAATTGAGTCTTGGTAATGTGTGCATTGTTTATTATTATGACATAATTCGTGACTGAGTCCATCTAATTTTTGAGTGTACATAAGTGAAAATGTAGAGAATGTTTTTTGAAAGCTTTGTCAATAGGTTGACTTTAGAGACACGTGCTGGCTGCTTAGTATGAGCCTTTAAACCTCCATTCACTATGAGTAAAATGAAACATTTACTCCTGAGATGCCAGCCAATGAGCGATGTGGATACCTTAGGAGATTCACATTCAAATGCCTGTTTAGGAAGGAGAAATGCTTTTGCTGATTCTGTCGGTGGTCTATCTTTGGATCCAAATATTGGGGAAAAAGTCCCTTTGGAGAAATAGAATTTAGGATTGAGTCAACTTTTAAAATATACCTTCACTATAAATATATTTATCTTTTAATTCTGTGATAAATGAAATGACATAATGTTAAGAAATTCTATATTAAGAAATGTTTTCAATGACAAATGTGGCCATGTAAGGTGCCATCTCTAGTTTTGAGAATTTTATCTTACCTAACCACAAAAATTTGTTTGACTTAATGGAGATGTTCTGTGGTTTTGTTTATTAAATAGTAGATAGTAGGGCTGGAGGGACAGCTCAGTTGTTAAAGGCGAGGCTCACAACCAAAATAGTAGATATTGTTGCTAAAAAATATTAAAGAAATATCCAAGGTTTGCCATATTTAAAGGCACTAGGTTTATACTTAGTTCTATTCCTGTCAGTTCCAATCCACACCTTATATGTTGGCTCTGTGTCTTTAGGGTGACAGTGAACAGGGACTTTATATCTGTCATTTCAGAGCAACATTAGTCCCGTTAAGAGAACATTTGGGACATTGAGCTTGTATATTTATAACAGACTAATGAACAAGAAAAGTTGAATTAAATGTTATCTTGGCAGGAACCCTTTTATAATTTTGATTTATTTTGGTTTGATGATGTATAGCTTAAGTTTTTATTCTCTTTAGGCATATGAGACCCATCAAACTGCAAAAACAAACTCCAAGAGAACAAAAAACATACACGAATTAGAAAGTAATTATGAAAATGGCCAGAGTAAATTCTTCTAAAGAATAACCCAGAATATACACAGATTCAACCTCTCAATCAGAAGACAGAGTAGCTGAATAGATTTAAAACTACAAGCCCCAATTGTCTATGAAAAAAACTTACTTTGTCAGCAAAACACACACACACACACACACACACACACACACACACACACACACACACACACGCGCGCGCGCGCGCGCGCGCGCACAGGGAGAAAGAGAGAGAGAGAGAGAAGGGGGAGGGAGAGACTAAAGACTTGAAAGACAGATTCCATATAAGGCAAACAGAAGTAGTTGTAGGTTTTTCAAAGAAATCAATATTTAAGAAAAAACAAAAAGAAAAACAACAACCAAAACAAAGAGAGAAAGAAAGATACTATTCACTGATAGAGAATTTGATTCAGTATGATGAAAGAATAATTATATCGAACATACATTCCCCCATTTTGGAATACTCAGGTATACAAAGCCACCACCATTGGCTCTAAAGGATCATTAATAGATCAAACATACTAATATTTGAGTATTTCAACACCTTTCTTTTGTTAATAAATATCCAGGCAAGAATGAACAATTGGAGTTCAACTGAATGGACTTAACACACATTTCTAGAACACGTCACCCAAGAGCTTTGGGATTCACATTCTTCCATCAGTACACAGAACTTTTTCCAAGACAATACACTGTACATCACAAGTCAAGCCTAAGTACTGTGTATAAAACCACTTCTGTGTGCTGTATCTTCTCAGACCACCATGGAAGGAAACTAGAACCCAGCAATGGGAAGGACTTTAGATCTCTGAATTACTACCACTAAGGAATCTCCTGAAGCAAGAAAAGATGGGAATGTAACATCTCAAGAGCTATGGTATGCAGGGGAAAAAAGTACTCAGAAGTTTCCAGTAATGTGCCTACATCTTAAAAGGGAGAAAGATTTCACATGGGCAATCTTATACCCTGAATTAGTAAAAGGGAAGATCAGAGAAGAGATAAAGGAAATAGAGAATGAAAAGATCACTGTGGTCATCATTAATCACATAAAAGATCAATGAAATGAGGATTTTAGGTTTTGAGGAAGTAAATGAAACTGGCAGCCCTTTAGCCAAGCAATTGAGAAAAGTCTTAGTCTATATAACCAGGAACAAGAAAGGAGGCATCACAATGGAGGAGTCAAGGATGCAGAGAATCATCTGCGACCTGCTAGGACACTCTGAGAATCTTTCCTAGTGCTTCAACTCACTTGTACATCGCAGGTACACACAGGGATTGGTGTGATTCCCCCAGTCTCAGAAACTGTATCAGAGAGGCTTTCTGGGCTATGGATGTGGACCTGGTACCTTAGGCTGCAACTGATTGATTGTAATTGGGTCTTGTGATGCTCAGAAAAACTAAGTTCTCAGTCAGAGGACCACTGACATTAGTTCCTGAACATTCATGAGTCTGTCCCAAAAGATACGGATTTCATAGTGCCAGTCTAGCAAGGGACATCATACAGGTCACTGTGTCTTGGTGGGTAAAAAGCTACCAGGAGTAAGACTCAGGGAAAGTTCCAATGCTGCAAGGGTATGGGGTAACTGCAGTGAGCCCAGGGCTTGCACATGCTCAGTAGGCATCTTCCACCGAACTACACCCCAGGCCTATTCTCCGTACCTTATGAGGACTAGAGTGACCAGTTTGAAGCATGCTCCTCTCCAATCCAATGACAGGAGACTGCTCTGTGACCCCTGCTGGAGACTCTGGCACCTCTTGAGTCCTTGGTTGTAGAGAGGAGGCGAGCAGGCCTGCTTTTCTTAGTGAGGAGCAGCGGGCTGTGTTCCCGCCCGGCTCCCGGCGCCTGGCTAGCTTATGCCCTGAAATAACAACACACAAACTGTATTCATTTAAACACTGCCTGGCCCATGAGTTTCAGCCTCTTATTAGCTAATTCTCACATCTTGCTTTAACCCATATTTAGTAATGTGTGTAGCACCACGAGGTGGTGTCTTACCGGGAAGATTCTAGCCTGCATCCATCTGGGAGAGGAGAGTCATGGCAACTGCCTGAGGCATCTGCCTCATGTCCCTTCTTCCCAGCAGATCTCCTTTTTATTCCCCCCTGACATTCCGTTATTATCCCAACTAACATACTTCTGAAAGAAAAGGAAGATTTGTATGATTTTTCAATTGCCACAGCTGTCATGGTTTTCAAATGCAGAAATCTGTTTTCTTATGATTCTGAGATCACATGGGCTGTGTTTGCTTCCTCCCCAGCTTCTAGGGGAAAGAGATGACCCTGTTGGTCTCTTCTAGCCTCAAACACTTCAGGCATACTCTCCTCCCCTTCCCCAGGCTATCCTGACACTCAAGGTTTTACCCAGGCTAGCCTTCATCACAGCTCTCCTGCTCTGACCTTCCAGTGTTGGAATTATAACTGTACGTCACCACACCCAGCTTAAGTATTTTTCCTTTGGCCATGCTGGGGTGAACCCAAGGCCTTGCATATACTGGCTAGACAAGCCTCTTTCATGAAGCTACATCCAAAGCCTTCTTTTCTATATCTTATAAGGACACTTAATACTCAACGTTTGCATCTGATAAACCCATAGCATCTAAAAAGAAACCTCACAATTCAATAATATGAAAACAACCTGATTAAAAATAGACAAGCCGGGATGACTTCATATAAAGATCTTTCATTGAATTATTGCAACACTGAGCTTTGTAGACTGTCTCATACACTGGACATGCTCAGTGGATCAGCATTACAGAGGAGCAGAAGCAGCTAGAGTCTGTCTGGGGAAAGATGAACACTGGTAGAGTTTTCTCTCTGTATATCCTCTAAGGAATACCTACATAGTCTTGGAACTGATATCTTATGGAGAGAATTTTTCTACCGGATGCTACATCAAAATAGCATCAAAATAAGTGGTAGAAAGAGAAGGCCTGGGACTATTTCTTAAACTCCTGGGTCCAACCACATTTCATAGTCCTGGTCATGGATATGCTAGTTAGGCAAGCCGTATATGTACTTTGCCCAGTATACTTTCGAGTGCATGAAAATAAACCATAAAAATTTCTGGCATGGGTTTCTTTAAGAGATGGAGTCTCTGTCCCCGTTCTGAAATGTGGGTGGGCTATAGATATATTTAGCCAACTAAATGGGACAGAGTGATGCTACATGCATTTTCAAGATCAATACTAACTGACTGCCAGTTCCTGCTGCCTATGCCCAGGTCACGTGAGGCTATGAGAAGCTGACACACAGCAAGCCATGGATGGCCACCCAGATGGCTATTTGGAAAACTCAGCCTCCATCTGATAACAAAGTGAGACTCTAGGTAGGGATCTGTCTGTTATATACTGCCAACAATAAGACAGAACAACAAATGGCTGATCTAAGCTTTAAGGTGTTGAAGAGGCTCACGAAGCAGTAAGTGTCCAGGACAGACCATATTTGAACCAAAAGGCATCATGGCCCACATGATATTTTTTTCTGAGACAGGGTTTCTCTGTAACTTTGGGGCCTGCCCTGGAACTTGCTCTGTAGACTAGGCTAGCCTCAAACACACAGAGATATGCCTGCCTCTTTCTCCTGAGTGCTGGGATTAATAGCCTACTCTACCACTGCCCAGCATTATGACCCATATAGATGCCCAAGGTCCTCAAACATATGTGTCCTCACACAAATTGGACACCAAAATAGGGATCTGCATCTTGAATCTCAGTGAAAGTGTGCCGTGGTACGTTGGTCAACTTTGAGAATTCTGGAGTATATGGGCTTCAGTTAAAAAAATGCTTGAAAACGGTTTCTTATCCCCTATAGTGATGTGACATTTCCCTCTGTATGCTGTGATTTCCACTGATTAATAAAGAAACTGTTTTGGACCATTAGCAAGGCAGAACTTAGCTAGGCAGGGAAAACTAAACTGAATGCTAGGAGAAGGAAGGCAGAGCCAGGGAGAAGCCATGTAACGCTACTGGAGACAGATGCCGGAAGTTTACCAGGTAAGCCACAGCCTCATGGCAATACACAGAGTAATAGAAATGGGTTAAATTAATATGTAAGAGCTAGCCAAAAAGAAGCTAGATCTAAGCAGTGATTTAGGTAACAGTTTCTGTGTGGTTATTTCGGGATTCTGGTGGGCCAGGAATTGAGCTAGCGGCTTCCTGCTACACTATAGCACTTTCATTTTAGGGAACACAAGGAATCCAAGACCTTTCTGAGAGTCTACTCTGAACATCTAACAGTTGAACATTATATATATATATATATATATATATATATATATATATATATATATGTTTTTGAAGATGAGGCAAGAAGAGATTTTCTTCAGAGGACAGTTCATGTAAAGTGTTCATGAACATAAAGCATAAACAAAACATATAAAATTAAATACCCATGTAATGTGGTTAATTTTCATTGATTGAACCATTGTAATTGGCACCCAGATTAAAGAACAGAGAACTGAAAACACCCAGAAAACCACTCGTACTCCAACTAGTAATGGTGACTTCTTCCTGTCCCAGAAGCTTTGAGCACTACTTCCATTCTGGAAGTTTCTCTGGGCAGGGGTCCTTGGGGACTAAATATTTTCAATACTATTATTGATGCCTGTGGTATCACAGTCCAGGTCAGCAGGCCTTTGGACTAGGGGGTAGCCAAACTTTATGACCAGAGGTGGGTGTAAATACAAATCTGTCCCAAGCTGCAGGGTTTAAGAATGTTATAGCTCATCAGTTGGGCAGCCAGGGAAGGACCATCAGGGCAGATCCCAGCAGAGGAGCCTTACAGATCTGAGGCCCTTCCATCTTGGTGGGCCTTTCATTGTGTGACTTTGGATTAACCAAGGGAGCAACAGTATGGGCCCTAAAGGTGTCCAATGATCAGGTTCTTCTCATTAGGGGGTTGTAGAGGTGTAGATAGAGGGTCACACGAGAGCTTCATCAAGGACAGAGAGAGGAGAGAGCAGGTCCTTCCCATCAGAGATGGGAAAGGGCAGGTTCTTCTGAATGCCAGCGTGGCTACAACAAAAGGGTTCTGGAAGGAGAGGTGGAAGATGAGAGAAGGCAGGTAGAAAGAGTTTACTTGGCAAGGCGGGAGTTTCAGTTTACCCAGAGGTGATGTGAAACCAGCCATGTATTAGGGGGAAACAGGGGATTTGGTTTTTGTCCAACCCTCCTAGCAGGAAGCGTCTAAGCCCAAGGAATTTCCAGAGCTGGAGGAATCATCATTATTTATGGTGGTGATATGCCTGGTATGTTAACAAAGTGGTCCATGGTGAAGCCCTAGATAATGGCATTTTGGGACCAATCAATTATGTGCTATCAGCTGGGTCTTTGGGGAGGGGAAGGGTCAGCTGAGTGTAGTTTTGAATTTGAATCTTTCCAGTTCTCACTTGCATCTCTTCACTCAGCTGGTGCTGGTTTATATCCTTCATGCCAAAGCTATAGACTTCACTCTAGTGAATCACTGACCCTGAGGTCCTGATGGGAAGCTGTATATTTGTAGCCACGAGGGCAGGTAATCCGAGAATGCAGCTAATGTCCTCTGGAGTCCTTGCGCTGTTACATCAGCACTTCTACCCACACAATCTTTGTCTGTCTTTGCCCTGTCACTCTGTCTGTCTGTCTGTCTGTCTCTGTTTCTCATCTAGCTTACTTGCCTATTCTGATGCATAGCCCCTCCTTGGGGGAGCAAGAGGACATATAGATAAGAGCCCTGTGGAACCAAAATTCTGACTGCCATGTGGGTAGTCGAGGCCTGACCATTGGCGCCCCTGCTGGGGTGGGCAGGATAGAGGGCCGGCTCAGGTAGAGTTTTCTGCCAGCTCCATCTCCTACCCATCCTGTTGCTGTAGCCTCGGTTTTTCTTATTTTCAAAAGTAGAATGGGTTTTGCCTTCTGCAGGGCCAAGAAGGATGGAATGGGATCACAGTTTGTGCCACCTTGTGCCACAAGCACACAAGTAAAAGTCTGACTGCGTTAAACAGGGACAGCAAAGCTGCCAGGCCCCCACACGCTGCACAGAGGCTGGGGGTAGGTGAGGGATCCCGTATTTCCTTAGGGGATCATTTGTGCCAGGTCTCTTCTGGGTGCTGACTGAGTGTTCTCTGCCATCCCAGATCAGGTCTCCCAAATCTGTGTACTGGGCTGGGACACTTAGAGTGGCTACAGCCACAAAGGGACATAGAGCCAGGGTGCAGAGAGTCAATGGGTATTGTGTTCAAGGCAGTCACCCAAGCCAAGGGAAAGATTTGGATGCTGAGGAGTCGCTTGGCAGAAGCAGAGCTCTGAACATCTGGAGGAGGAGATGGCTAGTACCTCTTGATCAAACTTTGGATCCACTCAGCCTTCAGAAGTGTGCACTGGGCTGTGGTTATCATCCCAATGGGGAGTCTCCGATTGCAACAGGAGGAAACCCAGGCATCTGAAACTGGAATATATCCTCCCCCTCCCCCAACGGATCTCTTACTCCCCCCTACCAATGCCCTTTATCTGGAGACTGTGACCACTTTGCCCTTTCAGTTCCCACCCCCAACTGACTCCTAGATTACCCTGCAGCAGAGCTCTCATTACCTCCTGACCATGCTTCAGCTTCCCCTACCTCAGCTGCTAATGAGCACTCCCTAATTTCATTGCCTCCAAATGAATGCGATGCAAAATTAAAAGAAGGCACTGTCATCAATTGAACAAGTTGGCTTCAATTTATTGTGTTTCTAATTCAGTTACACACCTCTTCCAACCTGTTCGAAGAACAGTCCAACTGGTGGCTGTGGACCAATCCCTGTGTGGGGGTTTGTTTCTGTCTCGTCTGCTTCATTCGTCTTGGACTTCAGCAGTAGCATTGAGTGGAAAACCTTAGTCTGCACATGGGGTGGGGGGGGGGTCAAGGGAGTTCAAGGCTAGCTGCCTAGTCTCTCACCAGCCAGCCAGCATATTTCCTGTGGGGGAAGAGAGTCAAAGCCATGTACCAGATTAAGATGGCTTAAAATTATTTTTAGTGCATAAACAATTCAAGAGACTACAGAAAAAGGGAGTGTTACGGTCATGGACTTTGTCATATGATGGGCCACAGGGGATGTAGTGATGGGAGACCTGGGCTCAGCTTGGCCATAAAACCCATGTAACTCAGATGAATCATGAGTCTCCCTAGTCTCAGTTTCCTCATTTGAGAAATGAATCTTTGGACTCCAAGGGCCATTTTCAGGAACCTTGGACTTTGCATAGTTACTCTCCTAGGTTTCTGTGAGTATCCAGTCTACCCAAGACCCCACTTTTCAGCTGCTTCCAGGGCTTTCCCGTTGGCTGGCCAGAGGTTAGAATCAGCCAATGGGAATCTCTGACTGGAAGGTGACCTTGTAGCCAGGGAGGAGTCAGGGTTCTCTCCCTCCCACACAAGGTTGCAACCTTCTGAGTTTCTAGGCTCTACTACCAGCTCTTGGCCACATCTCTAGCTGTTTCTGGCTCTGGGAACCCATGCCCTCTTTGTCCCTTTAGTCTCTGTGTGTGACCATACCCTGCAGAGGCTCATCTCTGTGTTCATTCAATCCTTATTAGTTCCCTTTCTGGCACACATTTCCACAGGGCGAGTCTTCATTAACGTGCCCTTATTTGAACTATCCAGGATGAATGCCATTTTCTGCCCTGAGTAACGCAGATGGGAGAGCTACTTTTTGATTAAGTTCCTCATTGAGGGTGCCCCAAGGAGAGGAATTGCACGTGGGGCAAAAGAAGGATCCTGGTTAGGGAGACTGGGAGCTCCTGGGGAGGCCTAGGGACATTGGCAGTGATATCTCTGGTATGGAGGGAGGCAATGAACACATGAGAGGTCCTGGAAAAATGTGGCTGGGTTTCAGAGAGAAAAACAGTACTGTAGATGATAAAGAGCATGAAGAAAAGCCCTCCCCAATTTGATCCTCCACCAAGCTGAATTCTGGGGAGTGAACGGCCCACGATGAAGGATAACATATCTCCCAGAGAGCCCTTGGAAGGGAAGAGGCTTTGGAAAGGGCTTGGTGACACAGACGTTTTCTTCTGGAAATGGCTTCTCAAAGAGTTGAGTGATAAGGACACAGTGTCAGCCACGGCCACAGAGTCAGAAGGAGAGAAGTCTCAGGGTGGGAAGAAAACGCCACATATGAGAGGTAGCAAAGTTTGCCTTTGAGTCAATGGCCATGTGTTGCAGAGGCAAGCTCAGGAGTAGACTCAGGAAGCTTACATCTGCCTTCTAGGCCTAGGAGGAGGTAAGAGCATCCCATTGCAAATATCTGGTCCAAGAGCCTTGCATGCATTCCAGGACTGACTGGAGATGTACCCTGTAATGAGTGCCAGGCCAGAGCACAGGGGATCAGCATCCAGGGCTCTGGCAGGCTGCCTCTGGCTTCAGTGTCCCCCACCTTTTGGCCTCTGGAGGAAGGGAAGGAAACCTGGTAGGAAATATTTACCTGGAGATTCAGAGGGGAGGAGCTGCCACCAGCAGAGGAAGGTTGTGTGTTATTGAAGGTGATCAGTATTATCCCGCAGCTTTTTATAGAGCAGCGGTGCAGGTGTCAGGGAAGGACGCAAACAAAGCAGATGGCCTCTGGGAGCTTCCTGGTCTGGACTGTGGATGACTGTGACCTGTGAGTCAACAGGAGATGTGAGGACAAGGAAGCCAGACCAGAACTTCTGGACAAGCAGAAATTAGGGAGGATCTAAGCCAGGAGCCTAATGTAGGTCCCCAAGGAGCAAAGGGGAATGGCTTGGGCCAACTGCTCTTCACATATACACAGTTACCTCTCCTGGCAAGGCTGGCAGGCAAGGATGGGGTAGGACCATGCAACGGAGCTGAGTAGATTAAGTGCAGCACCCTGACCAATGTGGGAGACATGAGCCACATGCCTGTGAAACAGAAGATGGGAGAAGAGGCAGGACTTCCTGTGAGAACTCCGACACCTCAGTCTCCCGGAGAGAGGGACAATAGTTGATCCTCGCCTTCCTGTGTTTGCTCACCCACGTGTCACCGTGTGTGCATGTGTGCTATTCAGAGACACAGAGATGTGTTTTCTATTAAGGCAGATTTTAGAAATACTCATATTTAATCTATTTTTAATCTTTTTTTTTCAGTTGAGGTAACAATAGTCCGTCTTTATGGGGTCCAGTGTCATGTTTTGGTACACATTCAGATTGAATAATGAATGCACACGCTGAGTAACGAACACATTCATTGGGTATGATCAAGATATTTGGTTCATCCATCATCTCTGACACTTATATTTTATTGTGATGCAAATCTCCAAATGCCTTTTTTGAGCTATTTTGAATTATACAAATAATATTAACAATGATATTTCTTTTCTCTTTTGATGTAATTGACTTAGAATGTCAGCTTTTTCATTAAAGTAGACAGAAAACAAAGTAGTTTCCTTCTTAGAAAACATACCTGAAGTATTAAGAAAGAAGATTCTTAAGTAGACATTTTCCACATAACCTTAAAATATCCATAATCCACCCATATTAGACATCCATCCAGATATTTTGAAATCTTTCCCTCCTGTGACTTATGCTTGGTACCTTGCAAACACATGTGATCAAATCAGCTGAGACAGGAAGGTTTACGACAGGAAGATTTACGACAGGAAGGTTTACGGCAGTGGTTCTCAATCTATGGTTCGTGAACCACATGGGTATATTTAAACTACCAGTCACAACAGTAGCTAAATTACAGCTATGAAGTAGCACCGAAAATAGTTTTATGGTTAGGGGTCACCAGAACACGAGGAACTGGGTTAAAGGGTCGCAGCATTAGGAAGGTTGAGAACCGCTAGTTTCTGAGGAAGGCAAGCAGCTTCCAGTCTCACCCTACCCTGTCCTGGGCTCAACGTTCTGAGGCTTCCTTTAAACACTTCCGTTTGTAGTATACCTCTGTTACTTTAAATAGCACGCGCGGACACACACACACACACACACACACACACACACACACAGCGATGGAAAATGAGAGAGCTTTGTGTATACATCTCTCTCTCCCTTCACCCTCGAAAGTTTTCTTGCCATAATTGCTTCTGTTTTTCTGATGCCCACTTTTAAACTGGCAAACTGTGAAATGATTCAGCATTTCATCAGCCCCAGGGAGGGGTAGAGGATGGGCTTGGCCGGTTTGGTCCAGTCCCTTCTAGTTTGCAAGGACTCTCCCCTATATCCTGGTTAGGCTGCACTGCTGGCCCAGGGGCGCACAGTGAGGCCTTTGCTGGCCGCTGGGGAACACCAAGTTAGTTACCTTTCATCATGAACACTTCTCTGTTTTCCCATGCTGGCTCTGCAGGCCCTCACACACCCTTCCTTGTGGAACGGGTTTTCCTGAGCAAAGGAACCAAGGCCGAAGGAGGGGAAGATGAAGCTGTGGAGAGAGATGGGTCATGATGAGAAAGAGATGGCGCCTGCTCATCTCTTCATCTTTACAGTTGCTTCAGTTTGGAGTTTTATGTTAATACCGGTTCATTTTCCTAGCTCTCTTACCAATACTGCTGTGGAGAGGCTCCACAACCACTGCAGCTCTCTCCCCCCCCTCTCCTCTCCTCTCTCTCTCTCTCTCTCTCTCTCTCTCTCTCTCTCTCTCTCTCTCTCTCTCTCTCTCCCAAAAAAGCTTCTTTGTGGATTTCACAGCATGCATTCCGATCCCACTCATCTCCCTGTCTCCTTGCCTCTACCCCCTGCCCTTGCAAACCCCTACATTTCAAAAGAAAACCCAAACCCCCCAAAAATGAAGAAACAAGACAAAAACCAAAACAGAAACAAACAAGCAAAAAGTATCTTGTCGTGGAAGATGCCGTGTGGCCATTGAGTCACAGTTTAGCCTTTAGTCTGTTCATCTTTACCTGCAGTATTCACTGCCAGGAGTCCCTGGTCTGGCTGAGGTCTTCGATTTCTGCCATACCAGTGTGAATGGGCTCTCACTAGGATTCCTCTTAGATATCCTGCTGTGTTATCCTGGGTTGAATCTGTAGGTTCATCCCTTCACATGTTTCAACAGTTCATAGATTTGGTGGATGTTGGGGTGGCCCAACTCATAGCTCTGGTTCTGGGCCTGGCTGGTGGCTGAGTCGGTCAGCGCACCAACTTTCCCCCAAGGTCACTACCCAGGCGAGCTCTACAGCACTGTCCCGGCTAGCTCACCTAACGCAGCCTACAGCAAGGAGTCAGGTCAGTTGTACTGTTTTGACCAGGTAAGATGCATGGCCCTCTCTCCTGATTGCTGTAGGAGGAATACGAGGGGGTGGTGGGGCAAGCTTTCCTGCTCTCACACCCTCGGGGCTGGCTCACCTACAACCCCTTCAATAGGGTCAGCTCTAGTGTGCTGCCCAAGCAGGATGCAGGGCCTGCTTTCCTGGGCACTGCCACTGGTATAGGGCAGGGCTGGCTCTCTCACTCTCATGTCCCTGGGCTAGCTCTCTCACTCTTGTGACCTGGGCTAGCTCTCTCACTTGCCACAAGAGGGAATGGGTGAGAGGGGATAGCATCTTTCCCTCACCCATGCCACCACATGGCAGACAAGGAGAGCAGGGTCAGCTCTAGTGTGCAGCCCAGGTGAGGTGCACAGCTTTGGTGAGGGGTGGGGCCATCTTTCCCCAGTGTGGGGATGAACTCTCTCCTGAGGGGTAGGGGCCAGCTCACCTAATACAATATCCAGGGAGAGGCAGGGCCAGGCATCCCAGGGCCAGTGAAGAGCGGGCTGGCTCAGGACAGCATGGCTCCAGTGATCCCCATGCTAATACAGACTCAAGCTGCAGCAGGACCAGGGCCCTAGACATGGCCTTCAGCAGCAGCTCGGGCCAGGTCACCACCACAGCCTGGTGGAAGCACAGGCCGCCGGGATCAGTACCACCCCAGTGGCAGCATAGCCCCGAGGCACCAACATGGTCCCACGTAACTGATGTTTCTTTTGGGGTACTGTTACTGTGATAAGACATCATAACTAAAAGCAATTTGGGGGAGAAATGGGTTGATTTCACTCCTAGTTCCACCTAACCATTCATAATCAAAAGCAGTGCTGGCAGGAATTCACACAGGGCAGGAACCGGCAGGCAGGAGCTGGTGAAGAGGCTATGGAGGGGAGCTGCTTACTGGCTTGTTCCCATGACTTGCTCAGCCCACTTCTTATAGAACCCAGGACCACCAGCCCAGGGGTGGCACCACCCACAGTGGGCTGGGTCTTCCCTCATCAATCATCAATTAAGAAATGCCCTACAGGCTTGCCAGTAGCCTGACCTTTTGGAAGCCTTTTCTCAACTGAGGCTCCTTCCTCCTTGATGACTCTAGCTTGTGTCAAGTTGACATAAACTAGCCAGCGCACCCATGATGGCCCTAGGTAGGACCCGCCCTTTTGTAAAGTGCTGATTAAAGACAAGTCAGATTTTAGAAGTGACAGGAGAATACAGCCCATTTTTTCATTTGTTTACTGTATGTGTCTGTGTGTCCTGTGACATGCCTGTGGGGGCCAGTTATCTCCTTCTATCGCATGGGTACCAGAGATGACACTCAGTGTCTGGCATGGTGGCAAATGCCTTTATTGGATGAACCATTTTTTTTAATTGACTCCCAATCTGTTATTTTAAAATGAAGGAAATGTAAAACATTTGGTGAGTGAAGGTAGAGAGAGATTCAGCTTTCATGCTTTGACAGGAGGGAAACGTTCTTCCAGATTCACAGGCTTGGAGGTCCATCCACAATGGCACACGGCCTTGGGGTCCTCCATCCACAATGGCACACGGCCTTGGGGTCCTCCATCCACAATGGCACACGGCCTTGGGGTCCTCCATCCACAGTGGCACACGGCCCTTAATCCCATTGTGGAGGGCAGGCCGTTTGTGCCTCTGGAGCCTGCTTAGCTGATAATTCAATTGAATGACCAGACCGCATTTGTAAGCATTGATGGCATACCCTGTGGAAATCCACAATTCGATTAGGGGCTGGCTGTATCATCTCTCATCCTCATGCACCCTTCCTTCTGTTACTTCGGTCATTCATTTCTCTTGGCTGAGGCTCCCGGAGATTTGTGGAGCAAACTCCCACCAGGAGCCTACGCTACTGACCCTCACAGTGGCCAAGTGCAATAGAATGATGACTTAGGGGACAGGATCTTTTTGATCCCAAGGGTTGGGGTACCCAGGACAATTGCAGGTGTGTGATGAAAGGTTATGCGGGTCATGGAAGTTCTGGATACTTTCAAATACTGGCTATCTAGACAGCTAGACAGCGTGAGGCCACTCAGATTGTTTTCTGGCAACAAATACTATAAAATACTATAAAAAAGTGCTAGAAATCCAGATGTGAATTTTTTAAGTTTAATCTGCATGGTTCATATAAAAATGCAACTGTGCTTTAGATAAAGGCAACATAGCTTGTTCTGATATTCACAATCACTTTCTAAATTCTTTTTTATAGTTTATTTATTTTTTTACATACTAATCCCAGTCCTCCCTCCCTCCCCCTCTTGCTACCCCCATCTTCCCCTCACTCCACCCCTCATCTGCTCCTCAGAGAGGGTGAGGCCTCCCCTGGGGAGTCACTGAATTCTGTCATATCACTACATTAAGGCAGGAGCAAGGCCCTCCTTGTCGTCCCTAGGCCGAGCAAGGTTTCTCTTCATAAGAAATGGGCTCCAAAAAGCCAGTTCATTCATTAGGGATTGTTCCTGGTCCCATTGCCAGTGACCCCACAAATTGCCCAAGCCCCCCATTGCCACCTGCATTCAGGGGGACTAGATCAGTCTCGTGCAGGCTTCCTGGTCGTCTGTCTGGAGTCAGTAAGCTCCCACTAGTTCGGGTCAGCTTTTTCTGTGGGTTTCCCCATCCTGGTCTTGACCCTTTTGCTCATGCTTTTGTTCCTCTCTCCCTTTGACAGGACTCTAGGAGCTCTGTCCAGTGGTTAGTTCCACAGTGCCCCTCTGCTCCTGAATCTCTGCATCTGTATCCAGCAGTTATTGGATGGAGGTTTTAGGAGATCATGTCTATTTCCCCTTCTAGGCAGATCCATTAGGGTCCTCTTTGTTACCTCGCTTCTCTGGGGTTGTAGACTGTAGGCATGGTATGCACTCACTCTTAGTGAATGACCAGCCTACAGTCTACCAACACTTTCAAAATTCTAGGACTATTGAAGATTCCTTTTCTAGAAGTCTCTGATGGATTATATTTGTTCCACATTCCTCACTTTATAAACTATTTAGTCAGTGCCAATAGAAAAGTAGAAGCTCCTTTAAATGAGGTCTGGAAGGATTCTGTTATATTATGGGGCTTAGAGAGAAAGAATGCCGCATTTAACCTCATGGCTTTAGGAGAGTGAGAGGTGGCATGTGTTAAATGGCATGTTAGTTTTGCATCGGGTTATCCTAAGGTCTGCAAAGGTGACTTGTCAAATCATTAAGTATGTAGCTGGGCATGGTGGCTCATGCCTTTAATCTTAGTTTTCAGGAGGCAAGGAAGCAGAGACAGGAAGATTTTTGTGAGTTTGAGGCCAGTCTTGTCAACATAGCAAGTTCTAGGATAGCCAAGCCTACATAGAGAGACACTGTCCCAAAATAAAAATGTGTGTGTGTGCAGGCAGCTGTAGAAATGGTTCATTTGTTAAGAACACTATCAAGTGGACCCAGGTTCAAGTCCTAGCACCCATATGGCAACTCACAACCATCTGTAGATCAAGTTCCAGGGGATCTGATGCTCTTTTCTGGCCTCCACGGGCATCAGGCAGGCATATGACACACAGACATACATGGAGGCAAACACCAATACACATGAAATAATAAAATATTTTTAAAAAGATATTTTAAAAGCCCAGTAGACAGCCATTGGTTGCTACAAACATGTGAGGGCCACTTATTGCACCTTTGTGAATATCGTGTCATGCTGGTCATTGTTAGGGTTCATAGGGGTTACAGCTAGGTAGTCTATTTAATTGCTTCCCCCTTCCCACTTTGGCAGCTTGTGCAGTATTTTCTAACACCACAGAGGCTAGACTGTAGGAAGGAGGCTTTCAGGTCAGGTCCACCTCAAATCGTCCTAGTTTTGTGTCATGAGTGTGTGATGTCTTCAGCAACAGGGGCCACCTCCAGCCTCTGAGAGGAACCAGGGCTCCAGGGACCATCTGTTTTGTTTCTGGAGTCACTCAGACTACCCTGACCAACCATTCCAAAGGAGGTTTCTCATGCCTGGTACTGGGGTATTTTTTTTTGAGATAGGGTTTCTTTGTGTCCTGGAATTCACTCTGTAGACCAGACTGGCCTCAGACTCACAGAGATTCGCCTGCCTCTGCCTTCTTAGTGCTGGGATTAAATGCACATGCCACCACCACCTAGTGGTACTGGGGTTTCTTAATTAGTCTGTGGTTCTTGTGGGAAGCATTGGCAGTTTAAGTGGCTTAACTTCCTTTAAGTGCTCTCTCTCTCTCTCTCTCTCTCTCTCTCTCTCTCTCTCTCTGTATTGGGCATATTTTTAGGTTGTTATAAAATAGTAAGATTTCTTGAGGCTTTATCAAACAACCTTGGTCTTATTTAAAGCCCTTGTACCTCCTTATCTGTACTGACCCCCCTCTCCTCTCCAGGTGGAGCCCCTTCTCCATTTGTCCACTCCTCACTTCATGTCACCTGTGTCCTCCTATTCGCCTCCCAAGTCCCCCCACCACCCAGAACAGCCCCTTTATCCTTTTCTGGTTTCTGTGGTTACTTCATGTTGTGTACTCATATTTGAGGGACTGGGGCTAGAAATCACAGATGAGAGAGAATGTGTAGCATATTTTTCAGGGTTTGGGTTACCTCGCTCAGCATATCTTTTCTAGGTCCATCCATTTACCTGCAAATTTAATGATTTCAATTTTCTTTCCAGCAGAATAGTATTCTGTTGTGTATGCCATGCCTCAAACCCAGCTAGCTTTCTGGGGCTAGGGAAGTCATGGACATGAGAAAAGAATCTCCTCTTGCTAGTGTGCTAGACCAGCACAATTCATTACTATGGTAAATCTTATCCTTATGCCCACAGATAAGACTAGACCCCATACCTTGTCAAAGAAGCCTCTATTTACAGAAAATGGAGACCATCTATGAAAACCGCAGCTGGGCATACACAGAGATTGACGGATCATGAGAAATTCAGTGCCAGGGGACACACCTATATCCCAGCTCCTGCACCTGTGGCTCAGGGGACATCAAGGACGTGGGGGCAGAAAGACGGTAAGAGTCAGAGGACCAGGAGGTCGGCTGCGAGACGGTTTCTCCCAGATAAGCTGCACACGGAAGAGTGGAGCAGTGGCAAGTTCAATGGACACAATAATAATGGGAGAACTTTGTGGGCTCCCACCCAGGCAGCTCATGACTGCTGGTTGGAGAATTAGCCTCTTCCCAGGGTTGATACCCCTTATTGGTTGTCCAGTGCAGGGGGTAGACCCTAAAACCATATAAACGCAAACAACAAAAATGAACTCAGCTGGTTGGGTCTATATATTTCACACAACACACACACACACACACACACACACACACACACACACACACTCACCAGGCCTCTGCACAGGAGACTGCATTGAATTGCAAGGGATTTCCAAATAGTCTTCAATAGACAGTAGCAGGCAGTGTTCTAAATTCAAAACAATTTCCTAGAAAGTCTTGAGTTTATTGGCTGGAAGGCGAATGACACAGTGATGTCAGCACGGAGAAAGGACATGAGTGGTATTTGACTTATAAGAATCCTAAGGCTTTCAGTAAAACACCATCCCACTAAGGCACCAGACAAACAATGATCAGAGCCTTCTGCCAGAACTGCACAGGAACCCAGACTTCAAGGAAAGCTGCAAGAATGGCTGAACGAAGACTCCTGAAGGCTGGCAAGAGGTGGCACACACCTTTAACCCCAAGCACTCGGGAGGCAGAGGCAGGTGGATTGCTGTGAGTTCATGATCAGCCTGGTCTAGAAAGTGAGTTTCAGGACAGCCAGAGCTGTTACACAGAGAACCCTGTCTGGTAAAACAAAACAAACCATACAAAACAAAAGATTCCTGAAACCCTCTTCTGAAACAGCAATAAGAATACCAGCAAAAAATTGTTACAATCAATTCTCTTCAGAACTGTGGAAATTAACTGAGAGTTACTCAGCAATTTCAGTTGCATTTGGTCATTAAAAATTAATAAAATATCAGTAAAAAAGGTAAGAATGATATTTTATCTTGATTATTCTTGTTTTCCTCTTCCCAGCTCCATGGGAGACTTGAAAGTGGAAGTCTTCCCACAGCAGTTGAGGATGGCAAGAAGCCTTGAGACCTCTGCTGTAGACAGGACAGGCTCGTGCTCCCTGCACATCCCAGCTCCATGGAACTGACTCTGGGAACAGTGGGACATTGTCTGGAAGAGCTCTATTTGGGAAGATTTTCTCATTTAGCATGGTTCAGAGATTAATTTGTGTGAGCACGAACACCCTGAAGGCATTTGTGTAGTTCAGTCGTATGAGAAATAACCAACCAAACAAACAAATACCAATAAAAAAATAAAAAACAACCATAATAAACAAACAAAACACTGAAAACCAGCTCACAGAACTTGCTTAATACTGCAGCTGCTGACCTGTGTGAATCAGATCTAATAAGAGATGGGCTGGGCCAGAGCAGGCCTCGGACAGTGAACTCCAGAGCAGGAGCAGATCCTGACCAGGGTAATTTGGGGAAGCAGGACTGGGCCAGTGACCTAGGCCAGAGCAGGCCTGAGGTGGTGAGCTCCACAGAGCAAGTGAGACTGAACCAGCTACCGAGGCCGGAGCTGGCCTGAGAAAGTGAGCTCCTTGGGAGTGGGAGCGGATCCAGACCAGGGACATTTTCAGACCAGGACTGAGCCAGCAACCTGGGCCAGAACAGACCTGAGACAGCAAACTCCACAGGAGCAGGTACAGGGGAACAACCACTGAGCAAGTGAGCCAGAGCTAGAGACCACTGTGGGTTCAGATGTGCATCTGGGACCTTCAAGGGAGTAGACCTAAGCTAGGACCCCTGTGGGTCTGGATGTGAGTCTAGGACCTCCAAGGAACTAGGCCTGAGCCAGGAACTCTGTGGGTCTGGGTGTTGGTCTGGGACATTAAAGGGAATAGGCAAAAACCAGGAACCTTTGTGAGTCTGAGCATGAGTCTGGGAGCTCTGAGGGAGTAAGCCTGAGACAGGTCCTCTGCGGGTCTGGGCACACTAAGCCTGAAAATTCCCAGGGAGTAGATCAGAGCCAGAGTCCTTTACAGAATCAACTCAAAGCCAGGGGCCTCTGCAGGAATGGATCCAGGCCAGAAACATTTACAGAAACAGGTCTGAGCCAACAACCTAGGCTAGAGCAGGCCTGTGACAGCAAACTGCAAGGGAGTGGAGCAGAGCCTGGGAGCACTGAGTGATCTCCAGGAACACGGAGTGACCAAAGGGGTAACTAGAACCGTGGCACTGACTGTACTATGAGGAGCAACCATCTGAGCCTTGGATTCACTGGCACCTAGAAGATTAATCAACAGAATAACAGACACCCCCAACCATACCTATTAGAGGAAAAGATGAGCAGAAAAGGTAAAACACACAAAACCACAAAGAGCAATACAACACCAGTAAAACCTAAAGACCCTACAACAGCAAGACTTGAACAACCAAATATAGATGAAGCAGAAGAAAATGATCTAAAAAATAACTTCAGGAGAATATTTGAAACTCTTAAAGAAGAAATGAGAAATCCCCTCAAAGAAGGAAATAGAGAAAAAGACAAACAAAATGGAAGACATCAGCAAATCCCTTAAAGATAACCAAGAAAAAGCAATCAAACATATGAAAGAAACTATTCAAGACTTGAAAACTGAAATAGAAACAATAATGAAAACACAAGCTAAGGGAATTATAGAAACAGAAATCATGAGAAAATGATCAGGAACCACAAACGCAAGCATGAACAGCAGAACACAAGAGATGGAAGTGAGAATCTCAAGTGCCGAAGATACATAGAGGAAATAGACTCATCAGCCAATGAAAACATTAAATCTAACAAAAGGTTAACTCAAAATATCCAGGAAATATGAGACACCATGAAAAGACCAAACCTAAGAATAATAGATATAGAAGAAGGAGAAGTTCAATTCAAAAGCACAGAAAATATATTTAACAAAATCATAGAAAAAAAGCCCCCTCTCCACATAATAATCAAAACACTAAGCATATAGAATAAAGAAAGAATATTAACAACTGCAAAGGAAAAAGGCCAAGTAACATATAAAGGTAGACCTATCAGAATTACAAATTACACTTGACTTCTCATAGGAGACAACGAAAGCCAGAAGGTCATGGTCAAGTGTTATGCAGACATTAAGGGACCATGGATGCCAGCCCAGACTACTATACCCAACAAAACTTTCAATCACCACAAGGACAAAACAAAATATTCCATGGCAAAATCAGATTTAACTAATACCTAGCCACAAAACCAGCCCTACACAAAGTACTAGAAGGAAAACTCCAACCCAAGGAAGTTGGCTACATCAACAAAAACACAGACGATTAATGGTCTCATAGCAGCAAATCCCAAAGAAGGTAAAAACACACAAATAAACATCACCAACAATGAAAACTAAATAACAGGAGACAGCAATCACTGGTCATTAATATCCCTTAATATAAATGGACTCAACTCACCTATAAAAAGGTACAGGCTAACAGATTGGATATAAAAACAGAATCCATTCTTCTTCTGCATACAAAAAACATACCTCAAACTCAAAGACAGACATTGTCTCAGAGTAAAGGGTTGGGGAAAATATTCTAATCAAATGGACCTAAGAAACAAGTGGGGATAGATATCCTAATATCTAACAAAATAGATCTCAAACTAAAGTCAATCAAAAGAGACTAAGAAGGACATTTCATATTAGTCATGGAAAAAATTATCAAGAGGAAATCTCAGTACTGAACATCTATGCCCCAAATACAAGGGCACCCTCATATGTAAAAAAAAAAAAACACTTTTAAAGTTTAAATCATACATTAAACCCCACACACTAATAGTGGGAGACTTCAACACTCCACTCTCACCACTGGACTGGTCAGTCAGACAAAAAATTAACAGAGAAATAAGGGAACTAACAGATGTTATGACTCAAATGGACATAACAGACATCTATAGACTATCCCATCCAAATAGAAAAGAATATACCTTCTTCTAAGCACCTCATGGAACCTTCTCAAAAATTGATCACATACTCAAACAAACCTCAACAAATAAAAAAATTGGAATAACCCCATGTATCTTATCAGATCACCATGGTTTAAAACTAGAATTCAACAGCAATACTAATTCCAGAAAGCCCACAAACACATGGAAGTTAAACAATGCTCACCTGAATCATCAGTGGGTTAAAGAAGAAATAAAGGGAGAAATTAAAGACTTCCTAAAATTCAATGAAAATGACCACGCAACACACCCAAATTTATGGGAAACAATGAAAGCAGTGTTAAGAGGAAAGTTCATAGCACTAAATGTCTACATAAAGAAGCTGGAAAAATCCCACACTAGTGAATTAACAGAACATTTGAAAACTTTAGAACAAAAAAAGCAAACTCACCCAAGAGAACTACATGGAAGGAAATAATCAAATTGAGAGCTGAAATCAACAAAATAGAAACAAAGACAGAGGGGAAGAGATCTTCAACAACGCCATATCAGACAGAGGTCTGGTCTCCAAAATATACAAAGAACGCAAGAAATTAGTCATCAAAAGAACAAATAATCCAATAAAAAAATGGAGTCCAGACCTAAACAGAACTCTCAACAGAGGGATCTAAAATGGCTGAAAGACACTTAAGGAAATGTTTAACATCCTTAGTCACCAGAGAAATACAAATCAAAACAACTCTGAGATTCCATCTTTCATCTATAAGACTAGCCAAGATCAAAAACACTAATGACAACTTATGTTGGAGAGGTTGTGGGGTAAAGGGAACACTCCTGCATTGCTGGTGGGAATGCAAGCTGGTACAGCCCTTTTGGGTGTTAGTGTGACCATTTCTCAGAAAATTAGAAAACAACCTTTCTCAAGACCCAGTAAAACCAAAGGATGCTCAATCGTGTTACAAGGACATGTGCTCAACTATGTTCATAGCATTGTTTGTCATAGCCAGAACCTGGAAACAACCTAAATGCCCCTCTACTGAAGAATGGATAAGGAAAATGTGGTACATTTACACAATGGAGTACTACACAGCAGAAAAAAAAACACAACATTTTGAACTTTGCAGGCAAATGGATGGAGCTAGAAAACATTATTTTGAGTGAGGTAACCCCTCACAGAAAGACAAATATCATATGTATTCACTCATAAGTGGTTTTAAAACATAAGTAAAAGAAAACCAGCTTACAAATCACAATCCCAGAGAATTTAGACAACAATGAGGACCCTAAGAGAGACTTACATAGATCTAATCTACATGGGAAGTAGAAAAAGACAAGATCTCCTGAGTAAATGGGGAGCAACAGGACCTTGGGAGAGGGTTGAATGTTAGGGGAGAGGCAGTGAGGGGAGCAGAGAAAAATGTAGAGCTCAATAAAAATCAATTTTAAAAAGGTTTAAAAATTCTTCAAGGGTAACGAGAGAGAGAGAGAGAGAGAGAGAGAGAGAGAGAGAGAGAGAGAGAGAGAGAGAGAGAGAGAGAGAGAGAGAGAGAACATTGGGGGGACGAGACCTGCCCATGCCTTAGGAGAGCTCTAACAGATTCCTGGCACTGTAGAAGGGTCAAATAAGAGCTAACCCTTAATAACTCACAGATAACAGAAAAGGGTCAAATAAGAACTAACCTTTGATAACTTACAGATAATGGAAGGTACTTGCTGGAGCATTGAATATGTGACCCAATACACAAAAACTTTCTCCATAAAGAATGAACTTAGTGGTGCAAGGGATCTAAAGATATCTCTGTGCAATCATTAGCTGACCATTAATCCAAGGGATCTAAAGATACCTTCATGCAGCCGTTAGCTGACCATTAAGTCAAGAAACCATTTCTGTGACTGCATATAACAAAAGATTAGGTCATTATTAGTCATCATTCGCTAGTTAGGCAAGTATTAAGTGGTTCAGAAAAGTAACAAAACAAAACAAAATCACCACCAACAACAACAATTAAAATCCTAGGGAAGGATCATGTGGTTTTTTTAGAGATGTCACTTTTGTTTTACTTAAAGCATCCACTTTACAATAAAAAAATGAGATGTGCAAATACACAGGAGAATATAGCCCATTTGCAGAGGGAAAAAATATGTATATAACAACTGAGCCATATGCGCTGTCCCTGAGGAAGCCTAGACATGGGGAATGCTGTCAAAGACTTTAGACCAACCTCCACAAGCATGGGAAAGGAAAGAAAGGAAGACACACTTACAGAATCAAAACACAGGGCAAGTAACGCTGTCCCGGCAAACAGCAGATCTCAGGGATGGACGTAAAGCTAAAGAGAGGATCAAAGTCAAGTTAGAAAGTAAAAATTAAGAACTGAAGTGCCATTTAGAATATGCACAGGAAAGGATTTGTGAGTTAAAGACAGTGTGAGGAGCAGAAAGGAGAGTGAGCACAGCTTCAGAGATTGGAGAAAGGATGAGAAAGTGGCTGGAAGGATAATTAAAGAAACAATTGCCCCCCCCCCCATTCCCCAAGTTTGACACAAAACATGGATTTATATATTCAAGAAAACCAGGAAACATTTGGTCGATTAAAAAGATACAGAATCCCAAACCTACAGCAGAACCAAATGGTCAAAGCCAGAGAGAATCTTGAAAGTGGTATTAGAAAAATAAGCTACAAGTCCAAGCACACTTTAATATGATTGACTACGGCTTCCTGATGGAAACCCCAGAGGACAGAGAGCCAAGGGACCTTATAGTCAAAGGGGAAAAGGAAAGAGACTGCTGCCCAAGAATTCTATGCCAGAAAACCATCCTTGATAAAGAAGAGAAATGTCTAGACAGTGAAATATGGGTAAATTCACCACTGGCAAGCCTTCCCAGGTATCACAGCAGTCCTTCAAGCTGAAATGAGCCAATCAATAGAACTTACAGAACACTGCAGCTACCTGATGTGCCAGTATCAGCTGGAGATAATAATGAGTTGACCGAAACACCTACGAGAAGAAAAACACAGGCAATGAGAGGTATTAGATGGTAACTCTGATCCATGTGGAGAAATAGAGAACACATAAATGCCATTATATAATTAAATGTAAAGACGGTATAGTCTAATATATTCTTAAAACGTTTTCTACTCTGTCTGATTTAGAAGAAAACTTCCTAAATAAGAAACCCTAATGAACTTACACTTCCTAAAGAGGCTGATGACATCAAGACAAAGGACGGGGAAGGGAGCAGAACAACATTGGAGCATTTCTTATGTTCCTGACATTAAGTTAGAGGGACACTACTTGTCTAACTTAAAATGTTCTCATGTGCTTCCATGTGCTATCCCAAACAGCCATAAGAAAGCAGCACAGGTGTAGCAGTACACGCCTGTTATCACAGCAGGCGTTCACATGCTAAGAATAAGCCCAGCCAATCTGTAGACACAGATCTGTATTAGAAATTGGTTGTACCTTGCAGCCGAGGAGACGGCAGTGCTGGCAGAGAGCTTGCTATGTAAGGGTCTGAGTTCAATCCGCGGCTTGTGTGTCAAAAACACCTCTGTGATTCAGTGCTGGGAGGCAGAGGCAGAAAGAACCCTGGGACTGGCTGGGCATCCAGTCTATCGGAATTGACAAACATTGGGTTCAGTATAAAAAATTAGTGTGGAGGCTGGTTATGGACGTCCTTGAGGTCAACATCTGGGCTCCACACACAAGAATATGTGCAATACATATACACAATAATTAAAAATAAAACAGATGTATCTCTATAAAATAGCAATGAACACTCTAAATTCAAATATAAATTTATAGGTATAGCTAGAAATTTACAACATCAGAAAGAATAACATACCTAGGCACAAATTTATTCAAAGAGAGTTCAAGACTTGAACACTGAAACCCAAAAGACATCCACAGATGGAAACTAAAGGAGACTTTTGTAAATGGAAAAATGCCTTGTGGCCAAAGGTTTGGAGCACTTCCTGTTAAGATGACAGTATTTCCCAAATTCAATGCAATCCCAATGAAAAGAACACCTTCAGAAATGTGTATAGAAACACAGTACTGCTCAGAAATTACTTTCTCAGCCATTTATTCACCCGAAAGTCTGCATGATCTGCACGCATATGTTCATGGCAGCTTTATTTTTATTGTTGGATAATCTGCATATGACCAAATCCATAAACCTGAAGTTTCCTCCACCACACTCCTGCTGCGCGCTGGTTGTAGGATTTGGAACACTTCTAGCACTTTAGAGAGAGCGCTTGTCTCTGTCTCAGCTGACTCCTGTGGTATCACTCTGTCCCCAAGGCAATAGCCAGTCTCAGTTCATTCACCATAGATTACTTTTGCATGAATGGAGTTGAATACCATATATTCCTTTATATCTGACATCTGCCCAGGAGTGCTTGAATTCCTCCTGGGTAAAGTCTGTAGAAATAATTTATTTCATCTTTTATTACCTGTCAGCATTTCGCTGTGGGAATATACTCCAGCTTGTTGATTCATCGCCCGTAAGTGGATACTGGGATCCTTTCTGATTTTTATCTTTTATGAAGAATTCTTCTTTAAACATTGCCTCATAAGCCTCTTTAAAAAAAAGATAAGAGTTTTCATTTCTTCCAGATTAAAAACTCAAGAGTAGAATTGTTGGATCCCACAGAAAAGTATTTGCTTAAAAGTTATAAGAAATGACCAAACACTTTTTGAAAATGTGTACATCATTTTATATTCTTATTAGCAATATGAGACCTGAGTCTTACTGACGCCTTTAAATTGCACACGTGTTTTTATGTATATGATTGCCATTCATACTTATCTCTTTGTGAAGTTCATGCTTTAAATTATATCTTGTTATTATGGAGCTATGGAAATTCCTAAATACTCTGGAAACAAGCCCCTATTGTTTTATATCTTGTATTTTTCTAACCTTTTTATTCGTTGATTTTCTTAATGACAAAGTTGAAATTTTTAATGACGTCTAAGTTATCATTATTTTTCTATCGTAGTTATTACTTATATGTCTTGCCTAAGAAAAATTATTCTAGTCCAAATTTAAAGATAATCTGTTTTAGCCAGGAGATGGTGGCACACTCCAGCACTCAGGAGGCAGAGGCAGGCGGATCTCTGTGAGTTCAAGACCTGCCTGGTCAACAGAGAGAGTTCCAGGACAGTCAAGGCAGAGAAACCATATTGACACGTACCCTTCCCTTCACAAAAAAAAGATAGTCTATGTTTTATTGTAGAAGTGCTTTGGGTTTTGTTTAACCAGGTGATATGGATAGGCCATTTCTTGGGGAGCAGGGTGGGTAAGAAGGTCAACACTGACCCATGAGGTTTTGAAAATCTTACAGGAGATATGGATTTCTCAGTATGAGGGACACACAACACTCTAGGAACCTGAGGTCTATGACAGAACACACCTATCTCAACCCAGTGCTGAGGAGAGCCTGGGTTTCCCGCCACAGTTCCTCTGGAATGGGCCGGTAGGAGACAGCTAATGCCATTTAGCCTTTCGTCTGGTCAAAGGAAGCCACTAGAGGGCACTGTGAGAACAGATTTCCAGGCAAGCTTGGTGCCACTTTACCCAGGGATGTAGTTTGCTGTCCTCCCTGGCTGTGGACAAAGGGAGGCTTTATGAGTCATTACAGTTACACCGGGAGGCGGGGGGAGGTGACCTCATTAAATGTAAGAGGCTCTGTCCTTGTTCCATTAGTGCCAACTTACGATGTGGGATAGGGAAAAGTTCAGGATGAGAAGCTTAGTGGCTAGGAGCCAGAGGCAGCATAGATGGGGTAACTGTGGGGAGGTGACAATTCACCAGGGCCAAACATGCTTTAGCAGCAAGACATTCTGGGAACATAAAAATTACTGAGTTTTGGAGAGAAAGGTGTGGCTACAAATTGGGACCCTAGGGTGTTACTAAACAGTCTAGACTGACCAAGTGACTGCATCTACTCAATACTGAGTATTAGGCACCCTGGGCATTCAGGGTCGACAGACACTGTTAGAAATCTACCTCACAACCCAACACAGAGATGGACAAGCCCTAATTACCAAGCAGGTGGTCTTGGTGTTCTATCAGACGGTAGCCCAAGGGCCAGGCCTAGAACCAGGAATGGTGGGGCAGAGGGATAAGGGAAAACACAGGCCACTAAGGCAACAGGCAACAGGCAGGGCCCTCCTTGATATCATGTTATGAAGGAGTCACAACAGTGCCTGGAGTCTCAGGCTTAGACTTGGGGCTCACAGATGAATTCCAGGTACTTAAGGTTCTGTAGGAGCTATAGCTACCAGGGCCTGCTCTTTACTAAGTGGGCAGGAGTGCACAGGCTTGGGGTACCATCATCTGAGGATGATGAAGACCGGCCTCCTATGGAGTTGACTCAGGACAAAAGTGTTGGGCTGCATGTATAGACATGGCTTTAGGCCTGGGCTTCTGCTTGCTGGGTCGCCACACCGTTGCCAGAATCTCTCTCAAGCCCAGGTGAAAGCCCTTGCTTGCCTATCCCTGCCAGGGCACCCCACCATCTGTGGGAACCCTCTGAGTTTCTCAGCCCAGAGCAGCTTGAGCCTTCACTCCCTTGCCTGATACTGGTGTGGGAAATCCTTCTGCCTATGTGTTGTTTCATTGGTTAATGAATAAATCTGTTTTGGCCAATGTCTTAACAGAGTAAAGCCAGGCTTAAAGATATACAGAGAGGGTAGGCAGAGTCAGGGAGATGCCATGCAGCCCTGCCAGAGACAGACATGGAGACGGAACTTTATCTGGTAAGCCACAGCCATGTGGCGATACACAGATTAATGGAGATGGGTTAGTTTAGGATATAAGAGTCAGCCAGAAATACGCTTAAGCTATTGGCCAAACAGTATTGCAATTAATATAGTTTCTGAGTGGTTATTCGGTTCTGGGCAGCTGGGAATGAACAAGCAGCCTCTGCCAACACGAAACTTCTGTCTTTATCTTTAACATTTTACTATCTCTGTGAGCTTGAATATACTGCTCTTTTATCACATCTGGGATAGGCCATCTTTTTCGCTGTTTGCATTCCTTCTTCCTGGAAGGGAATGTTCCTTCCTGCACTGTCTACCTGACAAGTATTGAGTCAGTTGGGCAAGCTTTACCTTGACATTTTACCTGGCTCAGCTTCAACTTGGCACCACGTAAAATGCATAGTTTGGGTAACAAGGAATGGCTGACCACAAAGTAACTCTCCCTTTTTATTTCTTGCCAACAGGATCCTGATATTACCCAAATATTCAACTTCCAGAAAGGTAATCCTTCTGTGTGGGGCTCAAGAATAAACACTAGATAGGCCCAGCCCAAGATTCCAGGCTTGCAGTCTCACAGCAGGATTCCAAGACTCTGAGTGCTCACTCTGGCCACTGCCCTTATGCCTCCCTTGATCGGCTGTCTGGTACAGCCTTCTCAAGGGGTTCCAACAGTGGCAGGCTCAGAAATAGGGTCTGGGGTCAAAGGGGTTGAGAGCAACTACCGTCTTCCCTTAGACCTGCCTCTGAACTATTGTTTAGTAGGGTTGGCCGAAGGCCTACAGAGACCCCTCAGAAAGGGAGACCATAAAGGATTGACCTTGTTTAACCCCCATGAGATGTTTTGTCCTTGAATTCTGTACCCTTATTGCTGTTCATTAAGAAACATACACTGAGTGCCAGATGTATGTTGTACACAGTTGATGTTTGGAATTTGAACTGTCCCCAAAGGCTCATGCATTAAATGCCTGGCCCTAAGTTGGTGTGCATTTGGGAAGTTCTTGAAAGCTTACAAGGTGGGACCTAGCTGGAAGAAGTAGGTCATAGGGGGTCTTTGGTGATGTTTGGTCCATTATTCTCTCTGCTGGCTACGATGCTATAATCTTCTCTGACATATGCGCCTATCACCATGATGCTCTGTTCAGTTAATGCAGAGCCAATAGCTGTGGACCAAGTGTAATGGTCTGTCCTGTCCCTTTAAGAGACAAGCCCTGCCCACTCCCCACCCCCCTGCACAGATACACCCCTCCCCCTCCATCTGCTGAGGCAAGCAGATCTTCCTTTGGCTTCCAGCCTGAGCTCCTTCCTTTCTGTCTCTCTCCCTAAGAGGTAGCCGCTGCAGTGGCTCCTCCCCTCTCCCCCTCACTCTGCTTCTCTTTCTCTCTCTCTGTCTCTCTGTTCTTTTCCCTTCTCCACTTACCTCCTTTCCTTTTCCCTTCCATAACCCACTAAGTAAATACCCACTTTCTCTGCATAGTGCGTCTCTGTCTCTCACTCTCACCTGCCTGGGACCCACTGGCCCTTGTGGCCCGCAGGCCACTAGGGGAACCGCAGTTCCTTGTGGCCCGCTGCCCACTGCAGCCACTCAGGGAATGGTGCCATTTTATTTTTACCATAACACTAAGCCTTTGGAACCATGGGCCCAAACACGTCTCTCTTATTTTAAGCTGTTTATGTCATATTTGGCTATAGCAACTAGAAAAAGAACTAATTCAGGCACTGAATACTCAAAACCGAACAGGGCAAAGTTCTAACCTTCATGGCACTTGGTTTTTCTGAGAAAAAAAGGGATTGAAACCGTAACACTGTGTAACAGAGCTGCCAGCAGGTCTGGCCACCACAGCTTGCTTAAGCAGAAAGGAATTCCTAAAAGGTTATTGGAAGTCCTCAGAAGCTCTTACAGGAAGAAAATGTTTTAAATCACAGTCATAGGACATATGGGGCTAATTTCCTGGAACCAGCTCAGCCACCGTTTGTCAGTTCATGTCACAAGGGAGGAACATGAATCCATCTCCAAGGGAGTCACACACCTTGACAGCAGGCTGGAGCGGACCCCTGGACATGTTGTCTCTCTGAGAGAGCTAAGAAGCAGGAACACCAGGACGGAGTCATGACTAGACCACATGCAGAGAGGACTCATTGTCATAGGTAAACCAGAGCTAGGCAACAGCTAACGTTGTAAAAATGAATTCTATTCAGGGCTTGCATGAAGGGAAAAAAGACCTCACATGGATCCTATTTTTTCTAGGCACAGTAGAAGTAAAAGGGGACTTAGAATCAAGGAGTAGGGTTAAGGGTCAGAGGAGACATAGGGATAGAGAGAAACTGTGACAAAAGTCACCAAACAGGATTCTTGCTAAACTCCGGTCAGAGTGTTCGGATGTCACCAGGGAGAGTGTCATGCTGGGAGAGATGGTTGCCACTGTAGCTGGAATTGGAGAAGGGCATGGATGGGCCTCAGAGAAGATACAGGAAGGAGGCTGACTGAGATTTGTTCAAACATAGAATCCTCGTCAATACTCCATTTTCCTCCTTTGCTGAAGTTGCGTTAAGCAGCCCCTAAAGTGTCTTTAAACGGGGTGTGTTTTTAAAGAGTCCCATGGAACGGTTGCAGTCTTTGGAATAGGATTGATCAATCTGGCCCAAAGGTTGTTCCAACAAAAGTGATCAGGAGGGCTGGGGAGGCTGCTGTTCAGGTCCCCTTTCTTCTCCAGCACCATCAGGGTCAGGCGCCCAGTTATACTCAATGCAACCACCTGGCAGTGATATCACATGACCCCTCCAGGTTCCCAAAGCTCTTGTACTGAGAGCGTGGAGGGAAGAAAGAGACCTCCTGTCGCTACACTGTCCCTGTGTCCTCTTCTATGAGACATGGCCATGTATTCTGTTTCGTGTGATTATGTGAAAGCAGATTAGTCCGTGAGGCGTGAACTTGGACGTGGTATTTCCTGCGAGGTCTCCACACTAAATCTGTTTCGGGTTGGACTCTGAGCAGATTCTGCACCCAGTGAGCTCCTGGTAAGTATGAGACTGTAGAGCTGAGCCATTCTAATTCCTCCTAAACCACCTGGGCGGACAGTGACTCAGCACTGGATGGAAGATGGGCATAGGACTTTACCTAGTAACAAGAAGGAAGAAAGTGTTGTCATCCGGGACAGTATCCAGGTGACATAGCCTGCCACAGCCGTTAACAGTGGCCATGCTTCAACAATGTAGTGTAGCTGAAGTCCTCCTACCCTCCTAGTGGAATGGCATCGGAGATGGGGCCTTTTTTTTCTTGTCTTAGGTTTCTGCTCAAGGTGGTATTGGTGACGTAGAAGAGAAAGGCAGAGAACATTCTTTCCCTCTGTGGGTAAACACAAAGGACATAGAGAGAAGGCAGCCATCTGCAAGCTGGGAAGACAGCTCGCTAGGAACTAAATGAACCACATCTTGCCCTTGGGTTTTCAAGCCCCTCGAGCAGTGAGGAAAAGGTGTACGTTCTCTACAGTGCTCACAGCTGAACCTACAGCTGATGTTATGGGGACTCCAGTGCACTAGGAACTGTTGCAGATAGCGTCTGTGATAGTGTGAATATAATTAGCCCCTCCCATGAACTCATAGGGAGTGGCACTCAGGAGGTGTGGCCTTGTTAGAGGAAGTGTGGTCTTGCTGGAGGAGACTGAATGACACAGGCCTTTAATCCAGACCTTGAGGCTGAAGGGCACACTTTTAATCTGGGCCACACCTTCAGTAGGAAGTGTGTCACTACAGGGGTGGGGTTTGAAGTCATTTTCTCAGGCTTCACTCAGTGTGACAGCCAATTGACTTTCTGTCGCCTGCAAGATGTAGGACACTCAGCTGTTTCTCCAGCATCATGCCTGCCTGCATGCCACCATGCTCCCCTCCAAGATGGACTGAGCCTCTGAACTGGAAACAAGCCCCATCAATTAAAATGTTCTTTAGAAGAGTTACCATGGTCATGTCTCTGCACAGCAATAGTAAACCCTAACTAAGACAGCCTCCACCCTTCCTACTCTGAAGCCATCCTTGGGTCCCGTAGCAACCCTACAACCTGGCATCCTTGCAAGGCTTCTGGAGCTTACTCCACCCCTGTGACAATGCCTTTCATACGAGTGGACTGTGCTGCACACTGTGACATATTCTGAGAACCACTAAGGGTGAATTAAAGTACAACCACTCAACTGTTTGACCATTTTCCCATTGACAGATGAGGACCGTGTCCCATTTCCTTGAAGGTGGGGTGTCATGTGAAGTCTTTAATCAATAGCGCATGGGGAAAGTGTAGCCATGTGAGTCACAGAGGACAATACGGTTCTTCCTGTCCACTGGTAGCTATGGCAACTTAAGCTACCAAAGAAGAACTCTGCCACCCTGAGGCTGCCTTGCGAGGAAAGCTGTATGTAAGAGCTTGGGGGCATAGTGGAGTGCAGTCCTCCATGACTCGCCAGGCGCCCGACACAGGTACAGACGTTTCTAGTCTTTGCTCTAGTTGCCCCAGCCTTTAGCTTTCCTCCGTGACGTCGTCAGACACTTTGGAGTAGACATAAGATGTTGTCACTGTTCCATGGTTGAGTTCCTGACCTACGCAATCTGTGAGCACCAGAACATTATGGTTTCCACCCCGGTCCAGGGTTGTTTGACATACAGGATGCTACTTGCATTGACAGGTAAGGAAAATAAACACACACAAAAGTGACTAGGTCAGTGTCATGGAGCCAGCATGGCAGAGGCAGATCCCAGCCCCCATGCTGCATCTGTACTTTTTCTAGCCTGACCTCTCACCTGGAAGTGCCTTTACCTCCGGAACCACTCTTCGGAGTTTGCAAACTAGAACATGTTCAGAGACCATGGCTAAAAACAGGATCCAGGAGGAAAAGTTGGAAGGTGTACAGAGATTTAGCTTGGGCATACCTCTTAATGGAATATGTAGCCTGCGTCTGGTAAACCATTGTTGGGGAAAGAATAAACATTTTGTACCTTGTTGGAACATGGTGAGCAGTGAGCATGATGGGGCAGACTTTGGCTTAGGTGGGAAGGGATCTACAGATGTACTAACAGGAAAATGACAGGGCCACCCAAGAAACAAGTAAGTTCCCATCTTTGGAAGCTACCAAGTATACCCTGTATATACCAAGTTCAGCAAGGATGATCCTGGATGTGTGAATGCTGTAGAATACAAAAAAACCTTCAGGTTGTAATAGGACCAGCTAACTTTAATGCCGTGTCTAGCTCTGAGATATTGGTGTTTTGGTCACAAACTAGTAAGGGAAAGCAAACTATGATCATTTAGAAGTTCTGTCCCCAGAGCAACGTTGGACACATGTCATTCCAAGCATCCCCTTAGGGAAACATCCACAAGTTCTCCCCTAAAGCTCTGCTTCTCACTCTGATCCTTGCTAAGCATCCATCCATGAGCAGGGCCAATGGGTCAAGGACTTGAGTTAGGATCCCCAACACGCACATAAAAGCTGGGCATGGCTTCCGTGTTTGTACCCTCATCGTTGGGAGTGGGGACAGGCAGATCTCAGGAGCCCACCTGTCAGTAAGCATAGTGAGCTCCAGGTTTGCTGTCTCAAAAAGGAGGTGGAGAGCCAGGCAGGGTGGCCCACACCTTTAATCCCAGCAGGCAAATCTCTGAGTTTGAGGCCAGCCTGGTCTGCAGAGCTAGTTCTAGGACAGCCAGACTACACAAGAAAACCCTGTCTCAAGAAATGAAACAATAAGAAATGAAGGTGGAGAAGAAATTGAAGAAGACATCTTGATGCTGACCTCTGGTCTCCCCAGGATACAAGCACACCCTCACCCTAGGGCATGCACAGAAACCCACTACAAAGCCATGGACTTTTTGAAAGTACAAATATTTATGATTCTGAAAGCTTAATGAATATTAGGAAGAGTTCTCTCAGCTTCTTCAGACTTATGAACCGCAGGAGGAGGATAGGGTTCATGCTCAGGGTTGGGTGTCTTCCTACTCTGTAAGCTTTGCCATGGAGGGAACAAGTGGCTGATTTGGTCAACACCTGGACAAGCCTAAGTCTCTCAGGCCACAGTGGACTTGGGTCAGGACTGGTTTATTATCTATTCTAATTATTGTTATTAGGATGGTGTAAGAATTTGCATCCACCTACAACCTAACAATTCTGGTACGTAAGTGTTACAGACATCCCAAATGCCAGAGACATGGGTCTTTCTCAGTTTCCCTGGCTAAGTTACTCTCCGGCACTCCCACTGGCTGCTTGATGAAGAAGCTCAGCTGCTGAGACACCTGCTGGAAATCCATGTTTGTTGGCTTCTCAAAGACCCTGATTCAGCAGATGGATCAGAGCCCAGGCATCTATGTAACCTGCACCCAGGAGCTTTTGTAGGAGGAAGGAATGACCCACAGGCTCCTGCTGGTTCCTTCCTGCTGACGTTTCTGTTTGGTCAGATGTAAGGCTAGGGTGGGCTTTGCAATACCTAGAGACGACCCAGAGGAGAGGTGGAAGGACGAACCCAGGCTGGGCTCACCTTGTGGGTCAGGAACATTGGGTGAAAAACACTGGAAACTGGGGGACAGAGACTAAAGGCTGGGTGAGGTGTTCCCTTCACGCCACCCAGGGTCAGGGCTGAAGCAGCTGGGCCTACGGCTCACTCTTCTTGCCCTTGCTCTTTTGATGTCTTCAGGGGTCACTGCCCACAAGGTTCAGCAGGGCATTCTTGTAGTCACCACTGGTGTCATCCTGGAGGAAGAGGCACATGTGGGTTAGAAGGAGTGTTTGTGATGTTGGCCTTGGTCTTCTGTTGCCATGACTAAGAGTTGGGCTCTTTGGGCGCAGCCTGTCCCTTCAAGGGTTTCTATGCCACAGTTCTATGTGACACCATCCCTCTTTCTTCTTCATTTCACACTGTTCCACTGATTCTCCTTTTAATCCTCTGTCTGGCTAAATGGGGGTGCTTGTGGAAAGTGAGTCACAGAGGCAGAGCTGCTCCAAAGCTCTCGGACAAGGAAGGCCTGTGGGCAGTTTCCTCATACAGTCAACTGCCCTGGGATTCTTCCTCGTGTTTCTCTTGGGTTCCAGAGGCACAGAGTTATTCACTTATTCAACATGATCCTTATGCATTCAACACCCGTCATGGCTGAAAGCAGGGAGTCCAGAGTCACACCTGGACGCAGAGCATGGGGCAGAGAAAGCTTGGGTTTAGCTTCTATAGGCCTGGACCATGGTTCTGTTAGCATACACAGACTCTCCTTTCACATCTGTGGTACCTGTCCTCTCATCTATAAAACACCATTTGGGATGAGGTGCACCTTGTAGGTGACCTAGCATCAGCACAGGCTGGCCTGTTCTTAGTCTCCTGTCACCTGACACGTTGGTTGTGAAGTCTAAACCACAGCAAATAACAATTGCAACTCTCCTGTCTGACGACTGCCTGCCTCCCTGATGCCATCCTGTCTGAAACCTCAGTTGCCCTCAGTATCCATGGAAGAATAGTTTCAGAACTCCACAGATACCAAAAGTGTATACGCCCAAATCCCTAGTAGGGAATGCCACTGGCCTTGGGTATAAATTAAGTACATCTTTCTATACTTTAAACAATCTCTAGATTGTTTATAATATCAAATGCAATGGGAATACTATGTAAATAGTCATTACCATATTGTTCAGGAAATAATGACAAGAAAAACAAAGTATGTATGTGTTTAGTACAGACGCGTCTTTTCCTGAATGATTTCGGTCCTTGGTTGTCTGAACCAACAAATGTCAGTTTTTATTATAAACTACGAGTTGCTTCTCAAATGTAGTCAGCAATCTGTCCTGCTAAGAGAACTAGCACTTGACTGAGTAGCTAAGGAAGACTCGGGGATATGCTTGCCATGATTTGACTTCTGGTCTCAATTTACACCAGTTTCCAGACAGGCTGTTGGCCTCAGTCATAACAAGGTAACAGCCCTCTGCACTTAACACCCTGGAACCTTCACTAATTGGAATGTAGGTGGGTAATTACTGGAGCCTGAGTTCCCTGCTAGAACTTCTTAGATATGGATTGAGAGGGAATCCCCATTTCTAAGAAACTTCTTAGTCTCATTGCGCCTTCAGAAATGGTTCCTTTTCAAGGCTTCGGCATATCCTGCAGCTCAGACACACAGCCACTCTCTGGGATAAGAGCAGCCCTCTGAGCTCCACACACTCCCCATAGTTACACTTCCTCCTTCCTGGTCCCTACATGGGCCACATGGTAAGCAGTACAAGCGTGAGATGCCTGCTAGAAGGGATGGCCACCTATGACATGTGTGTCCCAGGAATGTTTGTGTCAGACTGGTGGTGAAGGGAGGAGCCTGTGTCTTACCATGATCATGCTGCTCAGAGTCTTGCCATACATCTTCTGGAACTGACCCTTGATAAGGTTTAGATCAATCTCACTCCTGGAGACGATGTTCCTTATCAGCGTCCCATCACGTGTCCCTGCTCCCTGGAGAAGACAGTGCCAATCAGCCATCACGTCTCACCTTTCCTATCTACCTCCGTAATGATGGACAGACCTGTGTGGGGGTTTGTGAAGGGCTAGAACTGCATGGGGGGAGAACACCAAGAGGGGGGCTTTGCTAATACAGTTTTTTTCCCCAAATTCTTTTCCTTGGTGGTGTTAGGGACAGAACCTGAGGACTTGTGCATGATGGGCAAGTGCTCTGGGCTCCTTTACAGCCCATGACATGGACCCCTCTTTCTCAGTTTCCTCACTCAGGGGCTGCGCCTTTCCTTAGTAGAAGCCCAATACCTCGGGTTGCCATGTGCATTTGCTTTGCCACATCGGGTTCTATACCACAAACCCTCACGGCTCCAGGAAGGTTTTCTGTTTGAGCAGCATCACTGCCAATGTCACTCAACTGGCCATTTCACAAGCAGGACCTTCCGGCTCTCTCTCACCCCTGACTAGTCTCGGGTCAGATGGAGCTTCATGAGCAAGGAAATAGCAGACTTTCTCCTTCATGGGACAGTGTGTCTGGAGGGCTTGGGGTGCTGGTTTGGCTCTCACTTTAGGTGGTGTCAGAGTCATGTACTAGAGAGGTTGGGCACTGATGCTAGTCACTGATGACTGCTTTAAATGTCTCTCTTCCTGTTTAGTTCCGGATCCCAGCAACTCTACTTGTAAAGAGCAACATGTTCACTTCTGTAGCCAGGGCAGCCTTATAAACAATGGGAATGCTGAAGCTAGCGCCTGGTCACGGGGATGAAAACTGACACACCAGATATGGGAATGTCCCTATAGTCTGTTTGTGTCAAGGGTGTAACGGCCTGCAGCAACAAATGTGTTCTCAAAAAGGAGGGATAGTGCAATGAAAAGCCCAACCCAATGGGTTCAAGACTGACACACGACTCTTCCAGTCAGCAGTCATGTGATCCAGCCTTAGCTTCACAACATTTCAGGTGGCAATTGTGTGTCAACGTTCAGTGAGCCTTCAACAAACATCTGTCAATGCACCTGCTCAAATGTCCCTTCTGGAGCTGTGGCTTCCCTTCCCTAGTTTGCCCCCTGAGAATGCAAACCTTTCTGACATATGAGAGATTAGAACAAAGGGACCCCAGAGTTCAGACAGCAGTGGCTCTGAGCCCCCTGGCTGTGCATCTGGCATCTTGTCTGGGTGACTCATTGTGAAGGAGGCGGCAGCCAGGACAGTTACCTTCATGGTGTAGTGGAGTCTCTCAGCAAAGTAGCTGTGGATGTTCCGAGTGCATTTCACTGGCAAACAGGAAAACTGTATTAGCAACAAGAGGAGGTTGCAGGCCGCGTTGCACACACTTGCATTTGTTTGTGTGTTCCTGTGGGTGTTAAGGGTTACTGTTGTGTAAAGGCTGACGTGTTTCTTTGTGTGTCACCTAGCTTCAAGATGGAGACTTTGTGTCGGGCAGAGAAAATGAAGCAAGGAGCAGAGCCTCGGGCAGTGGGCAGAGCTCCAAGAGCCCAGAGCAGCCAGGTCAAAGGGGATATGTGAGTGCAGTGGGCACCTGTGGGGCTCGTCTGGAGTCACCAGCTCGGGTCTTCAGGAGGACATCTCTAAGCTGTCACGTTCAGAAAGCCTCTCCATTAAGAACTTGACGACGTGGCTCCACACAGGTTGCCACAGAATGGTGGCTACATGACTCAGAGTCCCTTGTGAGTGGGAACTCCACAGTTTAAATTTTCAAGTAACAAAAGAAGCTTGGCTTTAAGGACTAAGGCACCATGAGTCCTTGGCTTGGAACATGGACCTCAATTTTTCTTTTCCATAGAAATATCTTTCATGGACCGTGGCATCTTCTATTGGGAGATGGTGTTTTAACCCAAGGCTGGGAGAGTGTAGGTTGTGTGGGGGAGAGGAATGTGCGTAAACTCTGTCTTGATTCTGTATGACTTTGTTACTCAACCTTCTGACACATTTGTGACCTGAGGTTGACTAACTAAGGCTTTAAGAAAAAAACAAGCAGGAACTGCCCGTCACAGTGTGGTCCTGCACACCATTGCTGTTGAGGAGGCATTATTATGTAGGGTCCATGGGTAGAATTCTAGGTGATGTCAGAGGGTGTGACTAGCTCTTGTCAACATAGAATAAAGCAAATACACTTTACGACAGTCATCAACACTGTCCTGGAAAGAGCCTAGCCTGGGAATCCCCATCTCGGGTCCATTATGTGAGGTGGTACGGGGGTGGTTCTCTGCCTGGCTCAGGGCTATGCTCTACTGTGACTCTTTCCATATGACTTCAGCTTTAGGCCCAAGATGTGCTATGGCAGGTTACGGTAAGCCGACTCAGTCCTCTGGCAGGCAAAGTTTTCCGGGTTTCTCTTGGCTGGGCCTCAAATCACACACACCCTCATTTCTCCAGTTAGTGACTAAGGTAGTGACTTGGAACTTCAATTAGACCCAGAAAAGTGGCTTTAAAGGAGCAGGGTACAGGAACAGAAGTAGGATGCTCACTAAGTAGTATCTGTGGGCAGGCCTGGGCCCTGGTCCTGGAGTTACTGTGGTAGCACTCATGTGTATACACACACACACACACACCACAACACACACACACAACACACACTCATGCAACACGGGGCACTGTATAGATAGCACAGATAATAGTTCTCACCAGGTCACACTGAGACTCCCGAGTGCTGTGAACCCAGGGACCTGACCTAAAGGGTATATGTTAAAAGCATTGGGCGTGAGGTGTAACCTTTGACTATAGAGGTCCCATCTTTTGCTTTCACCTTCATGGGCTGTGGATGCATATGTGCCAAGAGCCATGCCCCTTCTTACCCACAGTGAGCATGGCCTCCTCCAGTGAACCATGGGTCTCGCTCTTGATGCTATCCTCAATGCTCTTATTGGCAATTTTTTCATATTCCTCGAACACTGTGGAGAGAAGAATTTACTCAAGAAACACATAGATTACACGCTGCACATCCTTGTGCCATCTTTGCCTCCCTCTTGGCACAGGGGAAAGAGTTCAGATCTCCATGGCTCTCTTCCCAAGTCTAAGCCACGTATGACTATACATTAAATCTTCCCACAAAGGGAGAGGATGTGTGGCTAGGGCACCACGCACTGCCAGAGCCCACAGACGTGAGTCCTGTTCCACCTTGACTAAAGGGCAGAGAGTTTGAGTTTATTTTTGCTCTTTCAAAGTTGTTGACAACAGGTGTGGCTACAAATGAGATATCCTGACCTAGGGTGTGGTTATTTGGTGTTTTGGCCCGTAGAGGTGAATCCGCTCTACCTTGACCAAAGTTCAGAGAATTCAAGCCCATTCCTGCCCCTTCATTTTAAAACAGGAGGTTTGACCCAGGGAGTGGCTGCCTACAGGACACTTGCTCTAGGGTATAGTCACTGCATAGCCTGCCCAAAAAAATCTAATGCTTAACTCAGGAAATAGTCTCAAGTACTGAAGCAAGCAATTGTTCTGGTTGTCCTTTGTGTCACGTTAAAGTGGTTTTTGGTCTTCTTCCCCTCTTTAGGATTGGGGCATATAAAATAAAACATATGGAAAACAAACGTGGGAAGATTCAGGATTCAGTTTCAGTATTTACTGAGTTGCCCTCCTGGTGCTATCCCATGTCTGTCTCTGTGTGTCTTTCACATCTTTGTTCCTCCAACCTAATTTTTCTAATCCACGTGCCCCTACCCCTGAACATGCACCCCGCGTTTCCCCCCTCTGCCCCCTACCTCGCATCAGGTGAGTGGCACTGCGTGTACACAGGATGGTGATGAATTTCATCTCATCAGTCCCGTGGATCTTCTCACCCGCTGCATACAGATCCTAGGGTTGGGAAACAAGGAGATGAGAGAGGATTCCAGAGCCCCAGATCTGGAGTCAGCCTCCATTTCACTTGGACAATCCAATATGGTGGCTCACTGTCCTGGGCTCCTGTTCCACCAACAACATTGGCTCAAGGCTCTTCTCTATCTGGGGCCAGAAGCTACTTTAGGAAATGCTCCTTCCCTGTTGCTCTGGGAACACTGAGCAACAAGCTCTCTACTAAGAGACAGATAAACAGAGATCTGTGTATGAATGAGCTCTGGGCTCTGAGAGAGGCCATCTCCGCCAGGAGAGCCTTAGTACTCTCCTTCCCCAGGTTCTCTGCTTTTTCTTCTTCTGAGCTTTCCAGAGACCTCTCTTTCCTCCTTTGTCACCACAAGGTGGAGGCTGTAGGGTGGGGTCTGTACTAAAGAAGGCTCCCCTTGGCGAAGGGGATTACGAAACTCAGAGTTCAGCTGGTAAGATCAGGGCACAGTATCACCTGTGCATCTTGGAGGGCCAGGCCTGGATCCACGAAGCCGCTTACGTCATCTCTGCTGCCCTAGAATCAGAGGAAATGGCTCGGTAAGGCAGGTCAGCAATTAGAACCCATGGCTGAGGGACTGTGGGGCTCAGGGGCAGGTAGGTAAGGGCTGCTGCTTCTAGAGACCATGAGACCTGCAAGCCAGCTGTCCTCACTAACTCTCATTTTTGGCGTTTGTCTGATATGAGCAGATTGCAATGGTGGATTCAGGGAGCTAAGCTAGGCAGAGTTTGGCACGGAGCCATACAAAGGTTGAGGGAAGAGGGCTCTGCAGTTAGGACCCTTTTATCATGCTGAGGCATAGGCAATGTCCTCAGACCACTCAGGTTCCCCATATCCCAGATGCCACTCAAAGGCATTGCTCAAGAGTTGCTGCTAGGGCCCAAGCCACAGATTCCTGGAGCCTGGTTGTGATACCTGAAGGAGGCACACTAGGATCCGCTCCAGATAGCCACTTGTGTCTGCTTTGATGTCTTCTTCCAGGTTAGTCCCGTAGTCTGCAGGAGAAGAGAACCAGAAGGCATGGGCAGTGAGTGACACAGGGCCTGCCAGCATACCTCCTCCTCCATACCTGCTTCCCGCCTCATCTTCCCATGGGAGGACAGAAGGTGTATGCCTAACAGTTAGATGTACTAGAGGTAGAGACCGATCTAGATAATCATCCAGACCCCAAAGTGACAGAAATGAACAACCAAGCTAAAGGGAGACACAGACCAGGCCAGAGACCTGCAGATGGAGGCCATTCTGTTCCAAGTTCAGCGAAGCCAGAACCTTCAGACTGCCCTGGCCAGTTGTACAACATGGAGGGCTGGCTGGCCTTTGCTTGTTTGGCAAACTATGTACTATATGGGAGAGTTGGCCAGTGGGGCTCCCCTAGCACAATGAGGCCCTAGCAGATAATCCTCTTCAGTGTTCTGGCTTAGCCCATGGGCATCCAGTAAGCATTTTCCCTTCCACTGTTGCCTCTGTTCCCCAATACTATCTACAGCATTAAGGGACATGAGCTTAGTCAGCATACATCTCTCTTCCCATGCTCAACCACAGTTGGGCACAGGATTTGGCATATATAGGTACTGGGACCGGCATGAAAAGACCTCCAAAGGGTCCTTTCCAATTTGGCATAGTTCCCTTGTGAGCTTCTCGACTCTCATTCCCTCTCAGGCTGCTAACACTCCAGCCATTCCCAGGTTTCCACCCCGCCATCTTTGCCACCCCCTTACCTTCTTCATAGGCCTTCATTATCTCTTTCAGGTGGTTCTTGGTCCGAGAAGCCAGAATCTCAATGATGACCCCTTCTTTGGTTCCTAAGCCCTGGGGAGAGAAGCCTCTATGTGGAGTGTTCTGCTTCCGGTCTCCTGCTCTGCCTGCACTGTCTTCTCAGAAGCCATGGCCACCTCTCTGCCCTCCTCTACCGGGACCTCTGTTAGAGAGGTGGTATTGAATCCCCACCGTTTTTTCTTGTGACAGCTATTGGGGCAGACTATCTTGGCTCTCCTTCTTTAGCTAAGTGGTCTCACACAGGTGGCTCCACCTTCCCAATGTATACTCATCTGTCAATGAGGATAATGAGCCAACCCTACCCAGAAGGTGGGATTAGAGAACACAGCTAGAATGCCTGGCATAGGTATCCTTCCAGTGCGAAGGATTGTGGTTTCTGGATCTCCAATGCCACCTCATCTATGAGAGTAATAGGAATAGTGAGGAGAGAAAGATGGCCAAGGGACAGAGCTTGGACCATAGAGATGGGTTTCTGAGTCCCCTGCCTTCCTTCTGGTCCCTATTCTAAGAAGTACTGATTGGGTCTTCACTGTGACTGGCCAGCCGCACTGTTTGGTGGCTGTTTGAGCAGGTTGCAAGCTCATGAGGTAAGTTGGGGACCAGGTGGCCATTCTAACGTATGGCAAAGTGGAGTACCTTCATGGCATCATGCAGCTCCTTGGCCTCGTATCTGTATGGCGGGTACATGAGGGCCACGATGAGTCTCTCAAATTTGCCACTCAGCTCCGACTTTAAGGTCTCAGTGAGGTCCTAGGGCAGGCAAAAGGAAAGGTGAGATGACATGTCCTCCAAGCCCACTGGAGTCAGGCGGCAGGTGGGACCTGGTCTGGAGACTCTTCCTCTCCACATGACAGAGTTGTCATGCTGTTGTGATCTCTTGGGCCAGGTCCTGAGCCTCTCTAAGCAACAGCGTCTGTGCCTGTTGAACAGGGACAACAGAACTTGTTCTTCAAACCATTGCTTAGTGCCTGTTAAATACAGACAACGGAATTTGTGCTTCATACCATTGCTTATGGGGTGACGGGCATGTGTGACAGCTCTGGGAACAGTCCAATTCTGGGCACATTCTAAACTCCAGAAAATAGAATTGCCATCGCTTTCAAAAGGCAAGACCTGGGTGTGGCAGCACCATGCTTAACATCATTAAATGATTCAACGAGGGAAGGAGAAAAACAATGAGAGAAAGAGGGAGGAAGGGAGAGGAGAAGATTCCAAGATTCCATCTCATGCCTGTCTCTTTCTAAGGACACATGTGTCCACAAGAAGCCACCAGGTGCCACGCCCCTGGTCCTTGACATTATCGCTTACAGGGTCTGGAAGTAACTTTGGAAGTTACTCTGCCTCTCTGAGGTTGAACACAGAGGACAAGCTTGAAACAATAAGGAGAAGAAGTTGCAAATATGTAGTTTC
>NC_052058.2:30740427-30840427 GCF_903992535.2 Arvicola amphibius | reverse complement strand
AAAAGTGGCAGGGGTGCTATGCCATCACTTTCTGAGAACCTCTAATGGCTTATTTTGGCTATAGGGCTCCCCAAGGAGTTGTGAACCTATCTAGATTTGGGCCATCCAAAAGATACATTCCCAGAAGCCATCATCTCAAATGTTGACATTCTTAAAGGTGAAAATCTCCGAAGTATAAAATCCAGAAAGACTAAAATCTCAAAAATATAATTCTATAAAGAAAAGGGTTTAGAGAAACTCTTTAAAGGCATTTATTTACATTTAAGGGGAATTTATTTTGAGAAACATGAAAATATGTCAGAACTTTTTATCAGCCACTTTGTATAATATTATATACCAGTGGCTCTTAACCTATGAGTCATGACCCCTTAGGGAGTTTGAATGACCCTTTCACAGGGGTTGCATATCAGATATCCCGCATATCAGATATTTGCATTACAATTCATAAAGGCAGCAAAATTATAGCTATGAAGTAGCAACAAAATATTTTTGTGGTTGGGAGTCACCATAACATGGGGAACTGTAGCAAAGGGTCACAGCATTAGGAAACTTGAGAACCACTGCTATGCACAATAACAGCATGCATTTTTGTGGGGTAGGAGAAGGGTGTATGTAGGTACATGTTCATATGAGTGCACATGTGTATGTGGGTGCATACATTTGAAGGTCAGAGGTCAACCTTGGATGCTATTCCTCAAGAGCTGTTTACCTTTTTCCTTTTTTTTTTTTTGAGATAGTCTTTCATCGGCTCACTGAGACTATACTCACTGGCCAGGGAATCCCACGCATCCTCCTGTCTCTGCCTCCCAGCTCTGGGACAAGTGCACAACCAACACATCTGGTCTTAAAAAAAATGAGTTCAGGGTTAAACTCCAGTCCTCATGCTTGTATGACAAGCACTTGCATGGACAGCCCCAACATGCGTATTTTTACAAGCATAGACTCAAGGTGATAAACACACATGTATAACCATGACGAGCAAATAAACTCTAATATAGAGAAACAGTTCAAAAAGCAGGGGAGTGAATGCACACCGCTAGGGTTGGTGGCTCTGTACATCTAGATTTAGAACTCAGTTGTATGAACCCCTGTGATGGACAGTCTGTAAAACATCCATCCATTGGTCATCACTGTGTAAACAGATCCCCAAAGAGCTGAGGTCTTTGATAAATGTAACATACACCAGGAGCTTCTCTTCCTGTATGAAAGACATTTCAACACTCTTAGACACATTTTTCCAGTGCTTGAATACAAACTCAACATGCTAATTCATGTCCACCCAGCTAAATTTGCACACAAAAAAATACACAAAACGAATCAACTTCTTTAAAACCTTTCTGTTATTTGTAACTTGAGTATTTGAAACGCTTCAGAGATGAAATACATAATACAGTGAATTGTAAAAATGAGTGTGTTTGATTAAAACAGTAGGGAAACAAAATAGCAAAAAAAAAACCCTAAAAAGGAAATTAGCCACACGACAGTGAATTTCAGGAATAAGGTCACAGACAGATGTACAGTTGCTGGCAACTGGTTGACTTCAGTTGGTCAGATCTCAGTCTTGTCTGGTGGTTGTTTTACTACATTTTAGGGCTCAGCGCGTGCCCAGATGACATGTCTATACTCATTGCCTGTGTGACTCGCTGTTTGGGAAGCATTCTCTGGGAGACTTTCCCATTTTCCATCTTCTGTCTCTTACACGCAGACCACACAGGTGGTAGAGATGATGCTGCTGATGCAGAGAGGACACAGCCTATGTGTCATCATCGCCCGTGTACACGGTTGTGTTTCAACCCGTCAGCAGCTTTTAGAATTCCATCTGCTGGAAGGAACACCAGAGCTGACAAAAGACTGTAGGACAGGGATGGGGTGGGGCACTTGTGTAGCCTGGAACTCAATCAGCCTGAATACTGGGATTACAAGTGAGAGCCACCATGCTGTCTCCAAACATTGCTTTTAAAGAACAATTAGAACAATAAAATTATATATGTGTGTGTTTGTGTGTAGGTTTCTTTATGTGAGTGTCGGGTGCCCATGGAGGCCAGAAGGCATCAGTTTCCCTAGACCTTGAGTTCCTAGTGACTGTGAGCAACCTGATGAGGGTGTTGGGAGTGAAACAAATCCTCTGCAAGAGCACCAAGCTCTCCTAATTGCTGAGCCATCTCTCCAGCCCCCAAGGGATGCATTTTTAGGCTGACATTTTCATGGTTGCCTTGTGGCACAACTGACCCCATCTCCAGAACCCAGGATTTTGCTCTTACGTCATTCCTTTGTTCTTCTCTGCAGAAATTGTGGTTTTCAGGATGTGAACTTTTGGGATTTCAACATTCCAGATTTTAATCTTTCAGAATTGTAATTTTTCAGGATTTAGAAATTTTTATTTGAAGGCTTTCAGTTTCTAAGATTATGACATTCTGGACTGTCCTTGAAGGTCAGGATCAGCTCCACACCCAGCCAAGCCTCCTCCTCCCTCTCTTCCTTCTTCTTCCCTCCTACCCTGTCCCTCTCTTCCCATTCCTGTCACTCAGTATCACCCATGACTCACAAACTGGCCTCTCTCTCAGTCTCCTGCTCCACCCTATCTCCTTCCCTTATGGGAATTTCTCTCAGGTTAATCCTGAAGAAGGCTGGCTACCACCCCACCCTGACTATTCCTCACCCAGCTTTCTGCCTAATGGGCTCTGCCTGCTGCAACATGCTGTTCCTCCGTGGACCTTACTGAAGTGGCTTCTGAGTAGCTTTGTGCCATGAAAGACATCACAGGTTCTGCTCTGCTGGGTGCCCCCACAGGCCTGGGGAGATTCCCTGTCAATCTTTGGAGGTCATGGATTGTCTTGCTGGAGTTACTGTAATTCCATAACTGTGGGAGGCTTAAAACACAGAACCATATTGTTCTCCAGTGTGGGGGGCCAGGAGCGAGGACCCTGCCCCAGCTTCTCTGCTCTCCCAGTATCTCTTCACATCCTTGCCTGCATGACAACCTGTCTGAGGTCGAAATTTCCCCTTCTTAATTTATTTTTATTTTCTAATTTCAATATTTTTCTTGAAACAGGGTCTTACTGTCTAGCTGGGGCTGGTCTCATACTCAAGATCTCAAATCCTGAGATCACAAGTGTGCACAAACAGCTAAATCTCTCTCTCTTTCCCTCTCTCTCTAGGACACAGATTCAATTTGGTTAAAGATCCCAATGATAACAGCATTTTAAATAAGTACAAAACCTTATTTTCATGAAGTCTGAGGTTGAACTTAGGCTTAGAACTTCGTGGGGGGGGGGCACAGTTAAATCCATGGCAGGACCCTCCCCCCCCAGCAGGGCCTCAAAGCTTCACTTAGTTTTAGTGAAGCAGCTCCTTCCTTCTATGCTCGTAGCCTACTGGCTGTCTATAGACAGAGTCAGATAAGGCAGTGCCATAGGCAAGTCCAGCCTCAAACTGGGTGTGGCCTTTGGCTCTTCCTTCTCTCCCTGACCAATCCTCACCAACTCACTCCAATGCATTTCCTGTCTTTAACAAATGGTTTCTTTTCTTTTTATGTGTGTGCCAGGTTCACACACATGCAGCTGACTGAGCAAGACGGGCCTGGTCCTTGCTCCCAGGATGCTTCCAGTGAAAGCAGGAGGAATGTATCAACTATAACAGACAAGATCTCCTGACAAAACTGGGAGCATGGGGGTGGGGGGAGAAGGGAGGGCCGAAGAGGAAGAGGAGTGGGGGAGAACTTGAGGGAATGGGAAAGTCGCTTGGGGGAAGGGCAGAGACAGAGAACAAGCACAGGCTATGCCGGGGAGGAGGACTGGCTGTGTCTGGGGCACAAGCAGCCAGCTCTGCTTCCCTGGTCTTGACTTGTGCTCAGCTCATGAGGCACTGTGGTGTTTTACCATTGCTCAGTCCACCCTCCCCAATCTACTGGCCACTCTGTAGGGACCTTGTTTGTAGAAGCTCTCATCCAGCCTGGTGCCAGCCTAGCCACAGGGTCCAGCAGCTGCCCAGAACTGCTCCCATAAACCATCTCTCCAACAAAGGGCCTGTGTCCTCAGGGCAGGTGCCTCCCAGGCAGAATGGGAGCAAGGCCTTCCAGGGAGCTTTGGATGGTTAGATTCAGAGTGGCAACAGGGTGGGTAAAATATGAGATCAGTACATTCTTTGTGGGTTTGTGTTTACTTTAAACCTCTCTTTCTGGGAAGAGGTCAGAATGTGGGGGCAGAGGCTGAGGCAGGGTGGTTGAGGTGTATCTGTCAAGCTGGTGTCTGGAGTCCAGGGTCTCTGAGAAGGATCACCACTGGCCCAAAGCCCTTCCTCTTTCTGTGACCTGATCTACCCGAGACCAGAAACAAAGAGCTGAGAAAGACATCCCATTTTCCAGCCAGGAAGGAGAACCTGCATCCTCATGGCAAATGATCCCCCATTTCTTTTCCACTCCATTCCCCCCTTGTTTCCTTCTCATCCTTCTCTATTGACTTGTCTGAAACTCCTGGGCATATCCACAGCCATCTCTGCTGCTAGAATGGGTCCCACAGGACCAGCCTTCTACTGCTCGCAAGTGATCCGTCACTGTGCACCCTGGGAAATACTTCTCTAAATACAACCCAGTCACGGCAAGATTTAGCTCAATGCTTGGGCCAGTGCCATCCACTATTTCAGGTCCTATCAATCACAGCTAAGCATTTAAAATGATGAAGGTAAGAGGCAGCATTTCTATGTGAAGCTCAGACCTGTGGTAACTGGACTCTACAAATATTGAAAGGAATGTCACAAATCAAGGACAAGCAAATGGAACTTTCAGGGAGTAATGATCGATAGCCACAGACTTCAGGACAACATGACAGGGATCAAAATCTGTTCAGGATTTTGTCTATGTTGTATTTTCCCCAATAGGTCATAAGATCCTTGAAGCCTTGTTTGTCTTACTAACTCCTCCACCCTTCAAAACTTACAGCTGGCCAACTGGAGGGTGGCAGTTAAATATTACAGAGACAGATTGACAGACAGACGAATGTATGACAGTGGAGGAAGTGAATGGTAGGGACTGGGTACCCGGGTGGGTGGATGGCTGAGTAGGCAGGTAAACTGATGGAAAGATGGATGCATGGGTCAGCCTGGATGAGTAAGCATCTCAAGACTGGAGTAAGGAACCTGGCCAGCGCAAAGCTTTTCAAAGATTATCTGTAAAGGACAAAAAGCACAAAAGGAGGCAAGGTGGACGGTTTAGACTATTGACACCAATAACATCTACCATCAAAAGACTCAGGCAGAAAATGAGGTTAGGGGCGAAGGATATAGCTCAGTTGGCAGAGCGCTTGCCTAGCACACAAAGCCCTGCAGCTGCTCTCCAGTGCGGCATGAGTTGGCACGGTGGACATCTATCATCTTAGCACTTGGGAGGTAGAACCAAGAGACTCAGATGTTCAAGGTTATTTTTTTTTTGTTTTGTGTTTTTTTGTTTTTCAAGACAGGGTTTCACTATAGCTTTGGAGCCTGACCTAGAACTAGCTCTTGTAAACCAGGTTGGCCATGAACTCACAGAGATCCGCCTGCCTCTGCCTCCTGAGTGCTAGGATTAAAGGCTTGCGCCCTCACCACCCAGCTCAAGGTCATTTTTGGCCACATAAAAGTTTGAGGCCAACTTGGGTTATATGAGACCCTGTTAGAGGTGAGGAGGGGTAAGGGAGAAGGGGAAGAATAAAAGATAAAAAGAAAGTCGAGGCCAGCCTTGTCTACAGAGAGAACTCCAGGACAGCCAGCAATACACACAGAGAATCCCTGTCTCGAAAAAACAAACAACAACAAAAAGAAAGAAATGACTCCACAATGGAGGAGACATTCAAGATCCATTCATCCACCTGACCAGTGGCCTGTCGAGTGTAAATAAAGAATTCCTGTGAATCAACAAGACAAGTAAAGAGCCCTGCAGACAGCAGGGGAAAGGCTTGAGCAGTCCTTTATGATGGCTCACAAAACACCCAGGTGATTCCTAAGCACATGAGAAGAAGGCACACCGTTTCCTTAGTCATCAGACAAGCAAAGGCCCACTGAGGTCACTGTAAACACCTGCACAGCGGCCAGAATGAACAAGTGCTGCTGGAACTTTCATACATCACAAGTGTGAGCGTGCATAGGTACAGTCACTATAGGAAACCCTTAGCAGTTATCTAGTAAAGCCAGAAAATAGGCTCATGAATGGCCCAGAAAGCTCATTCCCAGGCACATATCCAAGAGAAGTATCTGTGCATCCCACACAAAATGTTCTACATAAACATAAAGTTAACAAGAACCCCAAATTGGAATCAATCCAAATGTCCATGAACAGTATGATGCTGTCATTCCCGCACAGTAGAATACTGCGCGGAAGGACAAAGGATGTGCTACTGAGACACACAGAAGCACGGATGACACCCATAACCATTATCTAGAGAATATAGCCTGTGTGTAAACCATGTGTCCATCTTGAGAAGTGTAAGAACAGATAAAACTAACCTGTGGTAACAACAGTCAGGATAATGGGGGGGGGGCACTGGGCAAGGTCACAGGGGAGTCTTCTGGAGTCCTGAGAATGCCTGCAACTTGGGGGAGTGTGTGTGTGTGTGTATGTGTGTGTGTGTGTGTGTGTGTGTGTATCAGACTCAGCCCTGACGATCTATGTCCTCTCAATATTTTCATATTAGATTTCAAACACTTCCTTTATCTTCGGAGAATTCAGTGTGTGGTGTGCAGAGGGGAAAGACAATGGTGCTCAAGAGAGCACAGTCTTACCCTTCAAAGACTGTGCTTCTCAGGGCTGAACCCAGGGCATCTCAAGACAAGGAACTGTATGAAAAGAGACTGAGTTTTGCAGGAGACAAATTACTGAGGGCTGTGAGGAAGCCTGTGAGAGGGGAAAGATCATTGCAGATGACATCCACCCGGGACTTTCCTGAAGCTGTGCCCCAGGGATGCACACCTCACTTGTGGAGGCGTGCAGGTAGAACCGGGACTTCGACACCTCCTGCCCCACCTTGATACGCCCCAGAGAACTCCTGAGCTCCCCACTTCTCTTCCAGGACTCTTGGGTCTATATTGACTACTGTGCCAGCTGGTGGGGAGAGGGGCCAGGTGTCCCTCCCCTGTCACAGCCTAGGCTGCCAAGTGGCTCCATTTGCTCTAGGTACTTCAACCATCAGATAACTCAGGGCCCTAGCAAGTCTATGCTGTTCCTCCCAGAAGGAAGCACATCTGGAAACTTGAGGCCTCCCTCTGATGATGTCATGGAGGTCACCTGGGCTGCTCTTCTTGTGAATCAGGTTGTGTCATAGGCTGCTGACCCAAATGGCAACCTGTAAACCTTCTCTGATAAGAGAGCAGCAAGGGCCTGGTTTCTTTCTGCAGGATGCCAATGGTGGGAAGGGAATAGCCTGAGGGGTTTTCACGGGTGTCAAGAGGGAAGGCTTGAGTGGCCCTCACCTCTCCTCTGAGCCTACACTGTCCCCAATCCTTCACAGCATCCTTCCTCTCCATAGCCATTGTCCAGTCCAAGCTGCACTCCTGCACACCGGGGCTGCCGGAGGTGCCTTGCTGTCCCTACTTCTAGCTGCTCAGTGCTTTCACATGATCATCCCCTTCCTTTTTGCAGGGATAACTGGTAGTCAAGAAATGAAAACAGCTTAAAAGTTGAGCTTTTAACAAATACATACTCCTTCTGTCACTGAAGAAGGGGCCCTGTGCCCTCTTTTAAGCTTGCACCCTGTGCCCTCAACCACCTCTGTGTTGACGTCCACTCCACTAATGAGTTTTGCTTGTGTGTAAGTACTACCGAAAACTGGGCACTTGCAGCAACAACATTACATATACTACGTTTATAAACATCCTTTTCTTTCACACACATTGTTTATTTGCCTTGTACACCCTCTGGGACTTTCACTGTCGAGAGGTTCCCATCTTCTAAGCTTTGCTTCATTTCTCAATCTGTTCATCTGTTCTCTTGGTGGTGAGCCGCGGGGTTGCGCAGAGGTTCAGGGCGTTTGTGGATAATGCTGCCTTTTGCCTACAGCGTTCGTGTGGACGCAGGTGGGTTTCTCTTAGGAAGCACCTGTTGTTGGACTGCTGGGCGCACAGTAGGTCTGTCTAACTTTTTAAGAAACGTCCAGACTTTCAGATGATTCTACCATGACTCCTACTGGTAATACCTGAGAATGTCCATTGTTCACATGGGTCTTTAAAAAAAATAATTACATTTATTTGTTTAGTGTGTGTGTGTGTGTGTGTGTGTGTGTATGTGTGTGTTCTACCATGACTCCTACTGGTAATACCTGAGAATGTCCATTGTTCACATGGGTCTTTAAAAAAAATAATTACATTTATTTGTTTAGTGTGTGTGTGTGTGTGTGTGTGTGTGTGTGTGTGTGTGTGTACAAGAGAATGGAAGTTGGAGAACAACTTGGGGAGAGTTAGTTCTCTCCTTCCACTGTGTGGGTTCAGGAACTGAACTCAGGTCATTAGTCTAGACTGCAAGCACCTTTACCCTCTGAGCTGTCTTTCTGAGCCCAGAACATCTTTTCAGGTACCACATCTAAACATCCCAATGTCCACTAGCTGACAAATGAGAAAATAGAATGTGATAAATCTATATAATGGAATATTATCTAACAACAAAAATAAATGGAATGCAGATTTGTGCTATTGTGTGGGCAACTTTGAGAGCATGCTTAAAGGAGTGGACTCCCAAAAATCACATGGTCTATGACTGAATTTATGTAAGAGGTCCTAAACCAGCAAAGCTTACCCAGGGCTTTGGGGTAGAAGTATGCTAATGGGGCTTGACATTCATTTTAAGGCAATGAAATTTTCTTAAATCGATCTGTATTCACTGAATTCAGCGGGTTCCTACTAATACAAGATTAAACTGAAGGTACCGAGTATGCTAGATCTTTCCTGTCCCATGATGTCCCCAGTCCAAACAAAACACTTGGAATTGTGTTTCAACAATCAAAGATCAAACCTAGGGTCTGGAGAGATGGCTCAGCTATTGAAAACTCTTGCCACTCTTGCAGAGAACTCAGGTTTAGTTCTCAGCAACTACATGGCAGCTCACAACCTTCTACACTCCAGTTCCAGGGGACTCAACACCCTCCTCTGGCCTCCACAGGTATTGCATGCATGGTTTGCACGTATACACATGTAGGTAAACACTCATAGACATAAAACAAAAATAAATAAAAATAATAATTTAAAAACCCACTACACCCAGGGCTACTAATTAGCAATTACCGCCTTTATGTTCTGCTCCAGTGTCTTCAAGCTAAGGATAAAGAGTCCCAAAGCCAGATTCCTCACCATCATTGCCCTCTCCACAAGCAGAACAGGCCTTCTGCCATCTCGATACGCTATGGACCTTCATGCCTCTGAGCACTTGCACATACTGTTCGTTATCCAGGAATGCTGTTCATCTCATTTGTGACTCATTCTTAAAGCTCCAACTTCCCTGATGGCCTTCTCTTCATCCTTCATTTGGATAACATGCAATTATTAGGCACCTGCCACACACTGGATTCTATTTTAGGCTCCAGGGAAACAGCAAATAAAACACTAAATACCTCATGAGACTGATGTGTTCAGCAGTGACTACATTCTTAGTAATATGCCTGGTACCCTAGTCCCTGGTCTGTTCTCTCACATGCCTCTGTGTGTTTTTATTTCTACTCTAGATCCTCTGGATATGCGCACGTTAGCAGTGGGTTTCCTTGTCAAGGCTGAGGACTCCACGAGGAAGAATACAGGCTCAGATCTCCTGGGCATGAGAGCAGGGGCGATGTCCCTCTCCACAGTTCCAGAGTCCTCCAATGGCTCTGACTGCACCTGTCCGGATAGCTCCCAGCTCAGCAAGTGGGGAGCTGTGGAGAGGAGCTGAGAATGCAGGATGACAGCTGTTTACATGGGTTCACGAGGCCTTGACAAGAGAATGACTAGATTCCAGGAGGCCACAGAACTGAAGAGCTGAGACAGGAGGCTGACACCTCATTGCCTGCCATGAGCAGCTCTCTGTAGCCTGGTTGTCTGTGGAGGCTGAGGACTGGAGTTCCCTACTCCATACAGCAGATCTGCAACTTGAACTCCTGTCTCCATGTACACAGCTGCCTGTGAGTAAAGCCTGTTGTCTTGGAGTTCCTATTGCTGCTATGAAACACCGTGACCAAAAAGCAAGCTGGGGAGGAAAGGGTTTATTTGGTTTACACCTCGCACCATAGGAAGCTAAGACAGGATAGGAACTCCAGCAAGGCAGAGAGACCCGGAGGCAGGATACAGAGGCCACAGAGGGGTGCTGCTTACTGATTCGCGTCTCATGGCTTGCTCTACCTGCTTTCTTATAGAACCCAGGACCACCAGCCCAAGGGTGGTCCCACCCACAATGGGCTGGGACCTCCTGCATCCATCACCAATGAAGAAAATGTTCTACAGGCTGACCCACAACCCAATCTTATGGGCATTTCTCAATTGTGGTTTCTTCCTCTCAGATGATGGCAGTTTGTGTTAAGTTGATATAAATCTAGACAGTACATTTGTCATCCCAGGCAGGGACAGATGCTTGGTGCATTGGGGAACAGGAGACAGCTCTCCTAGCCTAGAGCTCCACTCTCTCCCCCACCTTTCTTTGAGTGCAGACCCTATAGACCCTGTAGAGACAGTGCTGGAGAGGGTGGGAGCCAGTTCAATCTCAGAGATGTTGAAAGGAAGCAGACGGGAAAGGGAAGCAGACACTGGGCCCGAGGAAAGTACCCAGATGATTTCAGAGGCCTCGGAAAGTCTCCCGAGCCACTTCCTGCTGCCTTCTTCATCTCCTCCCCACAACCCCCTCATACCCTACCTTCTTCTGCGGCATTCAAACTTTCTTCCAAAGCATATCAAAACCCAGTGGACTTCTGGGGACTCATTTTGCCTTTGGGCTCAGATATCCCACTTGGACTGTACCCGGGGAGGACAGGAGGACGTGCTCCCCTCTTCTTTGAACTGTGCTCCTTTGGGGTTACACAACTCTACCATGTCCCATGGCAAAAATGGACCCCTCCAAGGAAGGGCTTGTTGGTCTGTAGTCACAGGTTTCAAGCAGTAACTGCTGCTGGCGGTGCCCCCTGGGGACTGGAAACTGCTGGTCTCAGCTATGTGTTCTCCCTTGAGGTTTTATATGAGCTCAGCTACATGGAGGGGACTCAGTCACAGGGGATCCTCTCAAATATGGCTAGCAAATGGACTTCCGGCCCCTCGACAACGTTCTCTTTATTTGGGGTCTTTTCACGTGACAGCGTCAGGTCCTTGAACTTAAACATGGGGGCTGAAAGTGAACACTTAATTTCTCCACCCCACACAACTGTCACCCCTTTTCTGACAATGATTTTGATTGGCTGTGCTTAGAGAGGTCCCACTTCTCTCTGCTCTGAATCAAATTGTCTTTATCTTGAATCTGAAAGTGAAATAAAGGGCATCCTGCCCAAATGACTTTACTTAATTTTTAGTTTTCTTCCTAGGTGACAGCTGATGGGGAGTCATCTCAGTATAAAGATACCTATGAGTACTTGTACAAACCACACACACACACACACACACACACACACACACACACACCCTCCGACATATATGGCTACTCAGAATATTCCTCCTGCTGAAAATCCTCTGACTTCCTACAGAAGAAACCTTTCTCTCGTATCGCTGCTGGTGGCCAGTGTTTGTCAATTTAATTCAAGAGCCTGCAAACTTTCTTTCAAGGATCAGATAGTCAGTTCTTCAGATTCTGTGGAGCAAAGGACAAATTGGAAGCATTATATAGGCATTTATATAACAATTTATAACATAACCACTTATGTTATAAACCTGTTATTGTTATTCTCTTTTCCTTCTTCTCTCCCTCCTTCTGCCCCTCCCTCCCTCCGTGTGTGTGTGTGTGTGCGTGTGTGTGTGTGTATGTAAGAGAGAAAGAGAGAGAGAGAGAGAGGGAGAGAGAGAGAGAGATCTATGTATGCACCCATGGCATGTGGAGGTCAGAGGAATATTTTCAAAAGTTGGTTTTCTCCTTCCCCATGGGTTCTAGCACGGAATAGAATTCGAGTCCTCAGGCTTGCAAGGCAAGCACTTTCATCACTAACCCATCTTGTCAGCCCCCCAAAAACCCGATTTTTAATGTATGGGTCATAATTCTACAAGTCTGGTTAGACTTGGAGCCCAGACTTGTCTTTTGCTGTCTCCTGCTGTTAACTATCAACCAAGAGAGTCCGTGAGGAGTCTTCTGGTAGACCCGGGATTTTACAACCAGGGACAGACATCTTTAACACGATCACTCAGATGGCATTAGTATGAGGTGAAGCCAGGACTGTGGGGGTGGGATGGTGTAGAAGGGTGGAGTTGAAGTCCTTCTCACAGTTCTGAGCCTGTGCTGGTCACGCTTACTTTCAAAGTCTGTCTTCTAATTCTCCTCCACAGCATCTCAACCTATTAACCATGACACTTCTTCTCCCTTCCAGGGAATCAGAGCTGTTTTCTGCTGCAGCCTCCCAGAGCTCCTTGACTGAGGCACACAGTTGGCAACGTGGATCATCTGAGCATGTGTTCAGGGCCATGGAGGCTCAACCCATCTCAGGATCCTGGATTTCCACGCTCCCTTTCCCTGGTAGAGTTGCTGTGGCCCCAGCCCTTCCTCTATTTTGCCTGGGAATCCTCAAGTGCTTGGGTGGGCCCAGGACACTTGATCTTCTTGGTGTGGGACAACATGTGCTGGAGTCATCCATGGGCTCAGTCTGACCAAATAATAACTCTACTCGTCTGATTCTCCAGTGGGCAAAGCAGAGTATGGCAGACTCAAGTGAGCCTTGTTTAGAGAAAAGGGACACCACTGGCTCACGTCACGAAAGAAGATATGAATGGGTCTGAAGGGGGGCATGGCTCCAGCAGGGGCAGCTGCTCCATGCCCCATCTCAGTTTGCTTCAGGGGACATGCCAGCTCTTCACTGTCACTGGGTTAGTGGTCCATCTTTGGGATCAGAGCCTGCCTCTGAAGCCCATTCTCATGCCTCTGTCTTAAATATGGGTTCTTAGGAGCGGAACTGAAGCAGGTGTTAAACTCAGAACATTCTTTTTTGACTAAAAAGGAAACAGATGGGAATAAAAATGGCATTGATTACATGCCTTCTTCACTGGGTCTAGACATCATCATCATGGTTTGCCTCAGGAAGTTCTAGTTGGCGGATTAAAGGAAGTGTGTGCAAACTCCAGGAAGTCAGGCTTGTGGTGGTGAGGTGAGGCCAGTTTATAAAGCAGCTATCTGGACTGGTCACACTGAGGTCTTAGGAGGTGAAACACTAGAAATCGTTTCAAGTGGGTTTCAAGTAAGTTCACTTGGGGATAAGCATTGAACTTTTAGCCTAAATGGATGCCGGGGCAACACAGTAATGAATGCCTCACTGTGCAGGCACCGGGGATACAGGTATCTGCCGAGACCTAGAGAAGCTTAGGTCCGGAAACCTGACTGGAGAATAAAGAATGGACAGACAGGAAAGACACACGGACACAGAAAAGCTAGGGTCAGGTGAGCTGTATGCGCTCTGACGGAGTGGTACCAAATACTGCAGCCACGAGGCACCTGCCATTTATTGTGTACAGCACAGGGGGCGGTGTGAGCTAGTCTCAGTTAGAGGTCTCTATAGTGAGCAGTCTCAGCTCTAAACAGGAGGAGGAGACTACAGTTGCTGGTTTTCATACATACTGGTCAGTGGTTAGTGACATCAATACAAGGACCAGGAGTCTTTGCCTTTCCAAGCTTGAGCTAAAGGAAAGGTTTGGCTAACAAGTTCCCATAGGTTTGTCTCTTTGGTCCTTCACGCGCTGTCTCATGCAGAACAATGCACGTTCACTCAGAATGTCACTCGTTCCCTGCATTTCTATAGGGACTGAAACTTGGGAAAGAGCCTGGAAGAAAGGAGAGGAGAGGGGAGCAGGCACAGGCCTCTGAAGCTCTGACCTGGTGAGCCTCAGGAAGGTCGTGGTGGTGGTCGTGGTGGGGGGGAAGACTGAGCTTACCCTGCTGAGGGAGGGGTCATCTTGTGGTTCCTTTTGGCAGTCAGTTGCCGGATGTGGCTACAGGGCAGGGGTGGGGGGGATGAGAGGAAGCAACCTTCCATACACTTCCTGTCTGCTGAGGGTGACTGTACTGTATGGTGACCCTGTGGGCTCCCAACAGTGAAGGATGGGTGGTCACAGTAAAAAAGGTCACACCGTGGCCTGGCTCAGTGTTTGGGAGTGCTTGCCGTTCTTGCCGAGGACCTACAGGACCTGGCTTCAATTCTTGTACTCACATGGCTGCTGACAACTGTCTGTAACTCCAGCTTCAGGGGATTCAGGGTCTTCTGGCTTTCTTTTTTTTTTTTTATTTTTTATTTTTTTTCTTTTTTTTTCTCTTTTTTTTCTTTTTTTTTCTTCTGGCTTTCAAGAGTAACAGGTACACACATGGTACATATACGTGTATGAAAGCAAAACATACAGACACATAAAATAATTTTTTAAAAGTCTCACCAGGCTGAGTGTGGTGGCCAAAGTCCTTAATTCCCACACTCAAGAGGTAGAGGCAGGCAGATCTCTGTGAGCTTGAGCCTAGCCTGAGCTACATAGAATTCCAGGCCAGCCAGGGCTACATAGGGAGGGGCTGTCCCAGGGGCAAAAACAAAGTTTCTCTTTAGACCAGGTATGTGGAGGATGGCAACAAGGGGAATGAAGGTTGAACCCCAGTTGCCTGGAGAGGGGGTTTTGGGGCCTCTACCCACCCCTTGCAGACTTATTATTTTTAATTACGTCTGTATTGGGACTGGAGTTCAGTCTTGCTTTGGCTTGGAAGACTTTTTTCATCTCACAGTTATGCCCTCCATTCCAGAAGAAGGACGCCTGTCTCAGCAGGCATGAGCTGGGCCAAGGCTGCCATGAGGGCTTGGGGAAGCCACAGGCCTGTGTCAGGGACTCAGGCTGAAAATGGCAAGTCCAGTCTGTATAGTTAAGTCAGCCTCCTACTCCTCTGCTCACTTCCTGCTTTGAAGGCAATAGCGCGCAGTTGTTTTTAACCACAGACAGGAACTATCCACACGCAGCATGCGCATGCGCATGCTCACTCCTATCCCCACCTTGACAGTCGCCTGACACCCTTTCCTTCCCCTATCGGGGACCCTGCTGGTATTTTGCAGCTTGTTTATGTTTCATTTAAAGGGTCTGCTCATGCCCCAACATGTTTACTTCCCAGTTCATTGTAAAGTCACTGGTCTAAGGCAATGGGGAGTGGGGGTGCTTTGTGCAAAGCTCTCCTGACATCTCAGGCTGCTGGGGTCAAGACTGCCAGCCGCTGCTGGCAGTTTAGCAGTGGCCAGGACTCCATGTTTTACGTGACTCTTTCTCTTCTCACCTTCATCCCCCATTCAAACAAGAGACCCTGGCTACCTCAATCTCAGCCCCGTCTTCCTTGCAGGTTGTACTTCTCAGTGCCCAGGCCCCCACAGGCAGTCCTTCAGCCCAGCTGGCTCTTGTAAACACCCTCTCAGCCCACTCCAGGTGTGTCCCATCTGTCTCTCCACCTTTCTCACACACCTTATTCACACTGGTGGATATTTTTGGGAGCCTGCTCAACTGTCACTTCTAGCCCTTACTGAGGGAGGGCTACGGTGGCCATGTCTGTCTTTATTGCTCAGTGGTTAGGTTGAGGAGGGCAGGAGGAAAGGCCATGCTGGCTACTGGCCCTGCCAATCAGATCCACTTCCTTAGACCTTAAATTGGATACACGGAAGTACAGCCTGTGCTGGGTGTTAGAACTGTGGCCAAAGAGGGAGACCCCATGTAAAATGCAGCCACCTAGTAAACTCAAGTTTCGCTCAGAGCAGAGCAGGGAATCAGTGGGGAGAGGTCAGGTGGCTGGAGACAGACTCTGGAGCCTGCAGGAGCCGCGGCTGTCAAGGCACTTTTGAAGCCTGGCTGTGACTAGATGCTGGGGACAGGACCTGTGACTTGACATGGACAGACTGTTCCTAGTCTGTCGGACTCAGCACGGGCCACTAGACAGTCTGGAGTCACAGATGGCCTAAAGCCCCGGCACCCCTCCAGGACGGGCCCTGTCCATGGCCTGATGATATTCAACCAGCCTTCACAAACTGCTCCACAAGCCCTCAGCAAGGCGAGCTGGAGATAGGTTCTCACCAGGAGAGACCAATGCCAGAGGCTCTTTATGTTCACCAGGGTTTCAGGACCTCACAGAGGAGCAGGACTCTTCCAAGCCAACATTCCAACCTCTGCACAGACCGACAGGATAGGGTGGTAGTGTAAAAACCGAAGCCAGTTCCCTCAGACCAGTCCTTAACAACCACAAAACAGCTAACTCACCAGAACCTTCGTTTTTGTCAATTTATTTAGAAAAAAATTAACATGAGCAAATGAGATACCTCAGTGTTACAACAGAGTATAGAAATGTCTAGCAATAATCAAATAATTTGATCTTTAAATACAAAATAACCACATGAACACCTAATATACAGGTTTCATCTGAATACATATTTATTAGATAAATATTAGAGGTCACATCATCTAACTACATACAGCTTTGCAAGACTAGAAATCACAATTAGTTTTCTGACCAGTCAAAAGTACGAAATGATTGCAGTGTACAGACGATGTACAAAGACAATGGCGGTTTCCATGGACGTCACTTCAGGCTGCACGTGTGGGTGTGGATGTGTGTACGTGTGAATCACCTGTGATCATGATATCAAAAACGTATACAAAGTATGAATTTGGTTACAATTTTCTTCTGAAATCCCCATTTCTCTTCATTGTTTCCATAGCACCCTAAAAATACACAGGTGGCAGGGCTAGGGCACTGAAGGTAAATAGTACATGTAGGTAAAATAAAAACAAAACAGAACGAAAATGCCTTTTCACACAGGGGCAGAGTATATTACATGAGACAAAGGTGGGGTCACAAACGCTAACAAATGGGATCTAGTATTCCACACAGGATGGAGTTCCAAGCCTTTTGTTGTTTTGTTTCGCAAAATAAAAACAATACACATTCCGAGAGAAATGAATGCATCTTGTTGACATGTCTATTTCTCATTTACATATGTACACGCGTCCCTTGAGCCGCCGCCGCTCACACTGCCTCGTCTGGATGGGTCAGGCCCAAGGGCCCATTGGGAGCAGACCGGTAGCTCTCTGGGGGTTAGGGCTTCCGTTAGGGAGAAAGTATTAGGAATCTTTTAAAAAATAAAATGGCTACAGGGAACATGAGACATGAATAAAGCTTCAAACCAAGAAGATGGGGGTGACCGCCTGTGCGGGGAGCCCTTCCCATCTGCCCGTGGACTCCCCGCTCCTTTTGTTGAGGGGTGGGCGGTACATGCCTATGGGTGGGTTGCTCGTTGTGGTAAAGTGGCTGGCTGAGGCCTCATTTCTGAGGTTACTATGGCTCCAAGTTGTTATCAGACAGGACCAAGGAAGGATCTTTCCAGAGCCTGTGCCTGCCTCTGCTTATGGATGTCACCTTTACCTGCATTTGTCACTACCAAGGCATGGCTCCAGCCCCAGATGTCTTTGTACCTCTCACACACCCTGGATGAACGCCAACATTTCTCAGGAAGGGATATTCCCGGAGCACGGGTTTCAGGCTCTGTGGTGGACTTGCCTGGGAGAGGGCCTAGGAAATCAGCCTCAGGGGTGCCAACTGAGCGATGGCAGGAGAGGCGACAGGGAGTGTCTAGGCCTTTTGCACTGGAAACCTGTGCACAGCTTGACAAGAACCAGCAGGGACTCCAGGCTGTTCTGGGGCACAGTATCACGGCAAGAAGCAGGAACTTCTGAGAAAGGCATCTGTCAGTCTGAAGCTGAACAATCCACACGGTCCGCCACAGAGCATGGCCATATGCCAGGACACAGTCACTGGGTGGGGACAGCCACATGGTACCTCGTGCAGTGTTGTCCCTACTGGTGACCGAGAGTGGCTCTCAATAGTGGGTGGCCTGGTCGCTCAACTCAGGCATGGCCACCTCTTCCGCTCCTCCCTCATCTGTACAAATGGCCCTGGTTGTTTTTTGTTTTTGTTGTTTGTTTTTTTTTAAAAAAAGAACTTGGTTTTTCTCATTGAGTCAAGATATTTTAAAAACACCAGCAAAGGCTATAACCAGGTCATGAAAATGTCAAATATTATCAAAGACAATACTAAAATATTCACAAAGATATTTACAAAAGCGATTCTTAAAATAATTGATTTGCATACTGAACACATTGTTTGAAAAAACCTCAACAACAGGACAAAGGAAGGAGTGGGGTGATGGCAGCTTTCCTTGTGCCGTTTTTTTTAGGGTGACAGTAAGTCAACAGTTAGGGTCACCTTTCTGGTACAACCTATGTAAAAGTGCCAGGGAGCACAGAGGGAAACCAATGACTGATGACAAATGAGGATGTTGACAGCGGACAGGAGGCAGGAGAGGGCCCTGGGTGGCAGCACTGGAGAAGGGAGCAAAGAATTTATAGATGGGACTCATGTGATCGGACAACCTGGCATCACCACAGGCTATGAGGCTCAGGGGACACAGACCAGCCTGGAACAAAGCAGGTGACAGTATGACACGCCAACAGGGGACTCTAAGCTGGATGGAGTGAACAGCAGGACCAGAGGCTGCACTTGCTGGGTGAGCAGGAGTGTAGCGCGAGCTCTGGATGGAGGAAGGATACAGAGAATGGCAGGCAGCATCGTAGACGCCACAAGCTGCCTGCCAAGATATCCTGGTGCACACAGCAATGGCCTGGGCTGGAGACAGAGGCAGCCATGAGTGGAGAACCTGCTGGACCAGGTTGGCAGCTTGGAGAGACATGGATGCCCTGGGCTCTTGCTGTGAAGCCCAGTTCCTGCCCAAGTTGCCTTGTGCTGCCCAGCCTCTCTACCATGTACCCCTACAGCTGGCTAGGGAAAGGAGAACTAGAACCCAGGGGGAAGTGGGTCCCATGGAATAGTCTTAGAGACGGAGGGTATGTATGGGCAGGAGGAAGGAAAGAGAACACGGAGGGAAATGGTTTGCTTGCTGTCCAGATGCAAGGATCCTTTCCTTGGGTGACTTCAGAGCTTTCCACTGTGGTCATTTAAAAGCAGGGAGTAGCTTGGGGCTGCAAGGCTTTGGCTGCTCCTTTTGGGCTCTGGCTGGCATCTTCCCAAAAGCCCCAACAGAGGGCATATTTTGGTGGGGTGCACGCTTGTGCATATGCTCTCTGCTCACTGCAAGTTTTGGCCCTGGTCTTAGTTGAGGAGCCCTCCTATGCATTGTCCTTGCTCCATGGAAGGCCCTGACCTGTGTCCCACCAGCCCACAAACAGGAGTGGCAAGTTTTCTCAGACACAGCACTCTGTCCTTGTTCTGCTGAGTGTGTTTCTAGGGCATCTTGTCTTAGGAGTCAGAGGCCAAAGCCACGACCCTTGGCCCTGAGGGATGTTCTCCTTCCCAGAGGTTTGTGCTTTTCTGTGGGTGGTGTGTGTGTGTGTGTGTGTGTGTGTGTGTGTGTGTGTGTGTGTGTATGGGGGGTGGCCCTCCTCACTGCTGTAAACTGTCACTACTCCTCCAAGGTTGTCCACTTCCCTGGCCTGGGGGTGGGAGTGCAGGCTTCCCTCAGGTTCCAGTCACTTGAAGGAGGCTCTGGGCCAGGAGGCAGGGATATGGTTTAAAAACATGGAAGAACTTTGGGGCACTGGAAGGTCGGTCGTCTGGAGTCAGCACATATGGAGGGACCTATAGTCGCCACTGGCATGTCTCTTGTTGGGACTGGATTCCCTCAGCTGGGGTTCATCTTCCAGGGGCCTTCTTCAGGCTCACTCTGGGCACAGGCCCTGGAGCATTCAGGCAAATAGGACTGCAGACCCACAATGCCTTCCCTGCCTAGTGTGTTCTGCTCAGCCCCCAGCCTGAGGTCCTGGTGCAGGAGGCCTGAACACGGGCTCCTGTGAGGAAAAGTATGTGGGACAGATGGGGCAGGAGGCAAAGTGGGTAGGGTGGCCCTAATGGAAGGTGGCCTTCAGTTGTTCTCAAAGAGAGACAGGAGGTCATCGTTGCTATTGCTTGGAAGGTCGGGGGGGTCCAGGTAGGAGAGGAGCTCGTCGGGGTTTGTGAGTTCCGGCAGTAGCTAGAAGAGAAAAAGCCCGGTTGAGGTGGCTGAGGGTGGTCCAGGAGGAGAAGGAGGAGTGAGGGGTCTCTCTGGCTGCTCACTTCCTTCTGCTCGCCTCCTGGAGTTCTACCTCAGAGATGGAAAACTAGCGGTGTTGAGTATGGGCCTGCTGGCTGTCCTCAAGACCAGTCCAGACCACTGCACCCCACCTGGGGTAGATATGCCCACACTCAACAAATGCCAAGGGCAGCGGAACCCTTAGCCTACCAGGAGAGACTCACTGGGCTGATCCCTCCTCTCAGGTACTGGTCAGCCCCATTACAGATCAAGGGCTGGGCTTTCTTTCAACTCTTCCTCTGTCCTCTTAGAACCTGCCAGGAGCAGCTTGGTAGCATAAGCCATCTGGCTTCACCCATAAGCACAAGGAGGCCGTGGGAAGACAGCTGGTCATCACAGTGCTTGCTGCCCTAGACTTCTCTCAGAGTCTTACTGCGTCTGTGGCTGGCTGGCTGGCTTTCCTGTCCCTGTGGTCGTCCTCTGTCTCTGCTCCCCATGTGATACCCTTGGAGCAGGTATGTCCTACTGGGGCAGAGGAGTTCCTGAATCTAGAAGCATCCCACTGGTCTGACTAGAGGGGGAGAGCCGGTGAGAAACCAAGATATCTGTAAACCAAAGATAACGACACTGTTCCCTGTCAAACGCTCTCTGATGCCACTGGGGTGGATGCTGCTGACTACAGGGCCAGGAGTCCAGTACCTAGGGGTTGGGACTGGCTACAGCTCCTAGTTCCTGATGGTGTAGGAGGAGCAAGTGTCCAGTAACAATCTTTCTGTGACCCCCGCCTTCTAGACCACTGAGGCCCCAGGATGGGAGACCCTGGAGTCTCAGCTGCCCACGTTGACCCTGTCTTCCTCCCAACCACCTTCTATCATTCCACGGAGAGGCTTCTTGGGGTGAGCAATGGAGCAAGCGGAAGCGGGGAATGGAAACACATGGACAAGGAAACCGCAGGCAGACAAGACCAGCAAGACGATGGTGGGACACCATTCTTAGCCCTTCCCCTGCCCAGGCCAGAAGGTAGATACAGAAATAGCAAGCTCGACATGGGGGTGTGAGGGAGGCTGTGGGAAAAAGGGCAAGGACCCTCTTGTACTATCTCCAAGGCCCTGACTGGAGGGACGCTGCAAGGGCCTAGGTAGAAAAGGGGTTGGACTGGGGAACAGGACTATTGGGCCAAGGGGTTGATGGGTGGGGGTGGGCCTCACATGACATATCTCCATATGGGGCATCCTAGTGCTGGAATGGGAGGAGACTGGCTGGGGCCCACCCACCACCCACCCACTTTTCCACCCGAGGCCTTGAGCCCCTAAGTACCCCCCTTCTCTTGGGAAGGTCCCGGTGCCATGCCTGGCCCCAGGCCGAGGTGTGTGGTGACCCCAACTTACATCCAGTGAAGGTTCCGGCATGTCGGATGCTCCCTGTGCTCCGGCCTGACCCTCTAAGGCTGAGGAGGGGTTAAAGGTCAGGTCGCTGTGTGGATGGTTGCTGGGAGCGGCCTGTGGTGGCTGCCGGGGAGGCTGGGAAGGAGGAGGAGCCCCACTGTGATGTAATGGAGGCCCTGCCTGGCTGCTGGGGTGTGGTACGTGCAAACCTTGTTGTATGGAGGGATGGGGCTGGTCAGAACTGCCAGCGTGGGGCATCTGTGGAGGAGGAGAGAGCAGGAGAGAAGAGAGGTGAGGTGAGGAGGCCCGACGACGGATGCCTGGAGAAAACGAAACCCGAACAAACCAGGAAGTAACGGACCTCAAACAAGGGAACCCCTCACGAAGAACAATGGTCTGGGGTTGGGGAGCAGAATAGAAAAATCAAAAAAAAAAAATCTATCCTTTCCAGAAACTGACAACCAGGAAGGCTGTAAAGGGACACGCGGGGAAAGGGGTCTCACTCCGTACAGAGCCTGGGAAGGGCCTCGAGCCAGGCGTAGACCAGAGAGCTCCCCACCCCCACACTGTCACAACGAACAACAGCGAGGGCAGAATGGACAAGCAAATGGACGTGTTTCTGGGAAGCGGGCAGCTGTTGGCAGCGTGGTGCAGGCTCCCCAGGGCTAGGGCAGTGCAGAGCAGGCGTGGACATGGCACGGGCAGGCGTGCAGCTCAGGACTGGGAGTGTGACCCCGGAAGTGGGCCCCCGGTTGGCTATAAGACAGGTGCTTTGCCTGCCTCCCACCCAGGATGGAACTCTTCTGATAAAATGGCTGGTCAGGGAGAGAACCTGGCTTGCCAGGGGCATTTTAGGGTACAGCCTAAAGGTCATATCACCTTGAACAGCAATGGGTTTCACGCTGGGGCTGCTGAGGAACAGGGCAGCGTGATTCTAACAGGTTAACTAGGGAGTTCAGCCCTTCTAATCGGCAATACATTGAAAATCAGTTGGCTGTGAGTATAAGGGTTTTTATGTATACACATGCCTGCTGAATGCTTCTTGCTGTTTCAAGTAGACCCCTCAAAGCAGAAGGCCTGAAGCTGCTCTCCGGCAAAGGCTTCTGCTTGCTCTGTGCATTCAAACAGGACCACCAGTCCCACTTACATACTGCCAAGGACACATCAGCCTGGTGACCCAATGCTTGCTTGGTCTCAGATGACTCTCACCCCTGCCCCATCTCCATTTCTAGGTTCTTCTTTGCTGGGTTACCAAGCGGCAGTCACGCCATCCTTGGTGTCCCAGACCCCAGTACCGTTTCCCATTTCTGCTAAAAGCTGCTCTCTAAGTCTGCCGTGATCTGGTCTCTACCAAAAGTCCTGGTATATCCTTTCTTTGTGGGATGCAGGACTCCACTCCAATGTAACACTAGTATCACAGTGCTCCCCAGTCCAGGCCCCCTAGGTGACCTACATGTGGCATGATGTGAAGGGACTGGAAGAAAAGGCCACTGAGTGGCGAGGAGCCAGCAGGGAGTTCGCAGTTCACTGTAGCAGAGCTGCCTGGCACCCATCCTGAGGAAGCAGGGAGGAACTCTAGACCCCCCATGAACAGCTCAGCTCAGCTCAGGGCTGAAATCTTGGATCCCCTGATACCATCTGATCCTACAAAATCTCTAATCCTCTATCCACTTGACCTTGCTAAGAGCTAGAATGTCTCAGGGCTCAGAGTGCCTTGAGCCAGCCGTTGTATCTGCCTTTCTGCTGCCTGGTGTGGGAGAATTCTTGCATAAATCGGTGCTTGGCTAGAACCAACTAGCCTATCCTGGACTGCATGAAAGCCCTCTAACCACCTGCTCAGATAGGGCCAGGCTGCTTCTAGACAGCAGATGCACTAAGGGTTGGCCTGGGATTGTCTCCCCCATGTGGTATAAACGCAGTGCTATGTCTGGTTGTTTTCAGGGGAGATGACAGAGCTGAGAAAGGACCAGGCGCACCTTAGGAGAATCCTGGAGGAGCTCTTAGGTTGATTCTGATACAGAGGCTTCTACATACAGTCTCGGTGGCAGGATGAACCAAGAAGCAAGAAAAGCTTGGCTTGTAAGAGGACATACGGTCCATCGTCCAAACCTTCACAGGCAGATTCAATATGTATTTTTTTTTTTTTTTTTTTTTTTTGGAGGCAGGCTCTCAAGTATCCTACGCTGACCTCAAACCTGCTATGCAGCCAAGGATGACTCTGACCTTCTCATACCCCTTCCTCTATCTCGGAGTTTTGAGATTGCAAGTCTGTATCATGTCCTGTCGATGCAGTGCCGGGGAAGCGCTCCACCGTTGGGGCCACCTCACCCGTCACAATACTCATTCTTATTGAGTGACACCGCTCTTCCAGGCCACGTGAGAGAGGATGAGAAGACCCCTGTCAGTCTTCCGACAGAGGTCCTCCAACCCCACTACCAGGCACTGTGGGAGACTCTAGACCATCTCTGGCTGGCATCCCTATCTGAGAGCCTGACATGATGAGGCCTTACAGAAGTCACTCCAAAACCCCCACTGCTCTTCCTCTACCACAGCTCCCTAAGAAGGTATGTTTTGTGAGCACAGGCTCAGTGTGCCTTATTAATCCTGACCCAGGAACATTTGCTACCTAGTGCACAACAGTTTAGCATTCAAACCGAGAAGGGCTCAAGAATGGCCAGCTCTCTTGCCATGGTTGCTAGAGCCACAGGAAGGCTTGTGGTTAGCTGTGTGCATCTTGCTCCAAGGAGGTGTTCCCAGGCATGTGGAACATGCCAGTAAGTAGGAGACAAGACAAGGAGGGCAAGACCTCAGTGAGATCAGATGTCCTGGAATCTCCTATTGGCAGGTGATGGTGAGACCCCGAATGAAAAGATTCAGATTTCTGGAGACTATGTGTCTAAGCATGGGGCCTCTTTCCTGGGGTCTGGAATCAGAGGAGAATCGGAAGAATGTGAGTGGCGCTCGGAGCTGGTCCGTGGGGACGCAGGGGGAAGCCTGGAGCTCGCTTAATATCAAAAGAATCCAAGTTCTCAATAAAACAGCCAAGTTAACAGCTTCTCCCCCTTTTTTGGAGCCCTCAGATCTAATTGTTAATTTTTCTTTTTGTTGAGGAAGGAACCAGGGTACTTACATCACACTATCCCAAGGGAGAGCACCCCTGCCTCAGTCAGCCCCAGATGAGGCTGGGAATGGAACACAGGCAAATGGGAAGGTTGAGACACAAGCTAAAGGTACTCACAGTTTCCTGCATGGGGTGGCTGAGGGGTTTCTCGAGGGCAGCCATGTTGTTGGGCATGTCCGGTGGGTGAGAGAGTTGGGGGGGACCATGCATGAAGTCGTTCATAGATGTCCCTCCGGGATTCCCATGGGGGAAGTCAAAATTGCCATGGCCCTGGTAGTTGTTTCCTGGGATAGAATTAAGATGGGGTAGAGGGAGGTCATCTAGAGGGAAGGTGGTTACCCTCAGATGACAGAGTAAAAAAGCCAAATTCATGCCATCCCTCGAAACAGGCATGGCTCCTGCTTTAGGCTATATAATGAAGCAGTCATGCTTTCGGATGGGCTGGGGTACTCCAGATATGTGCAAATGCACCACCCCCACCCCAGGTGAGTGGGCTGCTCCTCTGTTAGAGAAGGGCAGAAAGGCCAGAGACACTGGAAGAGGCTCAGTCTGAGACGAGAACAGGAGTTGCTGGGCTACTGTCTACTGGGGCCATATTTCCTACCAACCCCAAACCCAGAGGCTATTCCGCTGTGTCCGAGAGCACCAGGCCCCAGATGATAAACCAGCCACTCCAGCCACTGTATCCATGGTGATGGTGAGACACAGAATGCTGGGATGTCAGGGTCCTGTGGCTGTGGACTTAAGCCAGTAAACTAATGACTTTGGTCCACTAATGAACTGGGCACTTTGAAAAGCTAAGATGACAGATCTGAGTGACAGGGTCACCATCCTCAGACAGATATTTTCTAGAAATTGAGTGGAAGACAGCAGGGGTGGTGTCGAAAGTCTGGAATTGATGAGTATGAGACTGAGTGACAGTGGCCTGGGTAAGCAAAGGATAGGGCTCCAGGGCCTAGGCTCTCTCTGGGATGCTGGGAGATGCAGAAGAGCAGGGCTGGTAACCTGGCAGAGCAGGCTGTGCAATCTTTGGGCTTGGACCATTATACCCCCAAGTCTGGAGACCTGAGGACTCTTTTCTCTGAAAAAGGGTATGTTCCCTCTGTCCCATCCCCTTGTATTTTTAAGACTTATTTTTTTATGTGTACGAGTGGAATGTTTTGCCTGCATGTAAGTGTATGCCTGGTGCAGGTGGGGTTCAGAAGAGAGCATTGGGTCCCTTTAAACTGCAGTTATGGTTGGCTGTGAGTCATGTGGGTTCTGGGAATTGAACCCAGGCCCTCTGCAAATACAAGTGCTTTTAACATTGAACCATTTATCTGGTCCCCACTCTGCCTCTCTTCTCCCATTCTGTACCTGATACCATCAATTTGCTACATAGAAATCCCAAGTCCTCAGTGGACCCAGACTGGCCTCTTCTCTCCCTATCCAGTATCACATCACTTACCTTGGCTGCTGTAGTCGTTGGAACTGGTGCCCCCAGGAGGAGGTGGGAGGGGGTAGGGAGATGGGCCAGGGCCCAGAGCAGCGATCATCTCCATGACATTGGGCATGATCATCTGGCTGGGGCTCATAGTTTTAAACCGCTTTGAGGGCATGCCATCAGGGTCATCCTTGATGTGGAGGTCTGACTTGATGGGCACTGGCCGCCAGCTGCACGTGGGGTCAATGGTGACCTCTTCAAACTCGGAGCTGGTGGGGAGAGCAATGTGGGCAAAACTGAGGCTTAGAGTCCCTAGCTTTGGAGACAAGATTATGTCTACAAGTCTATGTCAGAGCTGTGTATAGGGCAGAGGCCTAGTGGAGTTCACATCTTTGGTGAAATGGGGATACTGATTCTTAGAAAAACAGAGCCTGGGGTTGCTGAACCCAAGAACTCCCCCCCCTCCCCAATCTCTACCCCCCTCCAAAAAAAGAAAGAAGTTTCTACACTGGCTGAGTTCTGTCCCTTCTAGAACACATTGGCCTCCAGGTTCAGGAACTCCCAAGGTCAGGCTGCAGACTGGCGGCTGCCTAGGAAGTACTCAGGACTGTCTATATCCCCCCACTTTCCCCTCTCCTCCAAGCCAGGCTGGACCCCTCTAGTGGGGACTTCACTTACTGTTGGATGGCATTCAGGATCCCCCACATATACTGATCCACCTCTAGACCCTCAAGCAGAGCAGTTTTACTGAAAAAGAAGAACAAGGCTTGGGCTTTGCTCCTGGAGGCAGGGCACAGCCCACCTATCGCCACCATCCTGCCACTGCAAGACCCATGCCTCTGCAGGGGCTTGTTTCACCTGAGGGGTAAACAGAGCAGCTTAGAGCCCAAGAACAGGCAAAGTTGAGCAGCACTTACTTGCACACAGGACACCTCCAGGTTCCTCGCTCACAATTCAGTTGGAGGTACGACTCCAGGTCAAAGCACTGTGGAAGCAGGAAACAGATGGGTAAGATCAGCACTGTCAGGAGACACCTTGCCTTGGCTCTGGACCCACAGGAAGAATGTCCTGCTGTGTCTACTGCTTCTGCGCAGCAGCCCTCACCTACCGTTTCCCTGTCCTTGAAGCCCCTCTGGACCCTGCACCCCATCCAAGTCTCACTGCTTTTGTCTCTTACTGAGGCCAGGAGCAGTGGAGCCTCTGGCAGTCCCTTTAGTACAGCACAGGGACCCAGGATGAATCTGATCAAGTTCAGCATTGTATCAAATAAAGCGATCACATCGCCTGTCAACACCTACGCACTCAGAGGGAAGCCTGTCTGCCACTCAGCTTTCAGGATGAACCGTGCTATAGAAGACAGTATACCTGGGCCCTGTGATCCTTGCACCCCTGTTCTAGGACACATACCCTGGGCATCCCCCTTCGCTGGCCTGGGTTGTCTCCTTCCTGAAAACCTGCTCAGGGCAGGTCCTTAAACTAGCCTGTGGTGTCTAGTCATAACTTTCTGCTGGCCTTCAATAGCTGACTGTTTAACTGTGTTTCGGTACCACCACCGGGACCCCAGAGATGGACCTGAAAGGAAAAAAGATGCCTGAGAGTATGGCTGCCAATGGCCTTGATGTCCTTTGTCACCCTGCCAATTCTGTTGCACCCGCCTCAGAGGTGCACTATCCCTGGGACTGCTCACCATGAACATGCTTGCAATCATAGGCCTCGAGCAGGAAGCTGTATGCGCCGGAATGTGATGGGGCACTTCAGAGACACCTTGATGGCTGTCTGCTCCACACCATCCTCCCCGTTGAGAGTTGTGTTGCCCGAGGAGGCAGCCACACTGCTGAAATTCCGCTTGACTGTGGGGGAGGAGGCACAGGGTGAGGGCTGGGTGTTCTGCCGAGGTTGGGGCTAAGCAAGTTCCTGAACATGTTCTGCATATACCTGTCCCACTCCCTGCCCCGCCTTCCACATGTGATGCATGAGGGAGAAAGGACTGAGGAGAACCCCTTTTCTGAAGAACAGACTCCACCCTCACTAGGAACAGGAAATTTCTGCAAAGCTCGCAAAAACCCAGTCTGGTGCTCCTCTGATTTAACTGGGTCAGCAAAAAGCCCTCAGGCACTTCTGCAGTTAGTGTAGGAATAGAAGCCAGACTGCACGGTGGTGTTCAAGGGCTCGAGGGGGGACCACTAAGGAACAGAACTATGGATAGGAGGGGCAGTACATCCCACAAAAGGTGCTTTAGGGCTTGGCATCACGGGCATTACCACCTCTTGGACCCAGCCCCTCCCACCCGACTCACTTTTTGTGATGCAGTGCTCGGCAGGTAGTAGGCGCTTCTTGAGGAGGCCCTGCAGCACGGAGCGCACGGAGGGCCTGTGAACCAGCTGCAGCACGAAGAGGTGGGACTGCAGAGAGAGCAGGAAGCTCAGTGTGACCCACAGTTCCCATACCTGCCCTGTCTGCAGCATATGTGACCCAAGCTGCCCCATGCCCAAGGGCTTATAGGACCTCAATGATGCCTCTTTAAGAGAGGGTACCCCAGGACGTGGGAGAAAGAGGGGCTGGGAAAGCAGAATGAGACCCAGGACCAAGAGGCTGGGTTTTGAAATGACTGCCTATGCTCCAGGCTAACATGGTAGATTTTACACCGAAAAGGCTCCTGGTTGGGGTTACAGTACACATGGCACCAGGACTAGGCTCCAGTATATTCCCGCTCTCCTGTCCTAACTTCTCATCTTTCTTGTGGGCCCATCCCTGCCAACTTCCCTCTAGGAAGCCTTCTAGGATCCTGTATTCCAACTCTCATGCTATGGCTGTGCAGCCTCAGGAAGCATCCCCATCGATAGGTTCAATTTCTTTGGCCTCATTCCCTCTGCATAGTCAGAGAGGACTGAGTGTTTCCTTTTGGATCTTTCAGAGACACCAACAGAATAAGGCAGGCAATTGACTTCCTTGTTAAGTATCCCAGGGAAGCCCTGTGTCCCAGCCTCTGATTTCTAGGGACAGGGGGGAAATTTCTGCAGTGGTCTCAAAAATCACAGACACTGGAGGGATATGCAATGTGCCTGTGTGTGCACATGTGTGCACGAGGGAGTGCATGTATATATATCTTCTCCACAGCCCCTCTAAGACAACACGAATTGATTTAACTCCACATTTAGCAGAGGTAGGGAGAGGAGGTGGCGAGAATATGAAAATTTCAAATGAGGTAAGAGTAGATCACAGTTGCTCGTGCCTGGGGTGGCACCAAGGAATAAAGAGGAGGTGTATGGAATCCCAATGGAGGCAGAGTGCAAAGGAGAAATGACTAAGTATAACCGAAATGGCCAGAGCCCAGCAGCTTAGATTACTTTGGGGAACAATGTCCCAGGGTATGCCTCAGGACTCAAGGGAGACCAAGGCGATGCTCCCAGTCCTGTCTGCCCACCCTACTCACACAGCAGCAGGCGGTGACAGTGATCTGGATGGTGTTACGGCCCGGCTGGCATACATGCTTGAGGTGCAGGGGCTTGTGGGAGGTCTTGTTGTCGCCTCGCTCGATCGTGAGGGGTGTGGCGTTGACGCTGACCTGCACAGACGCTGGCCAGTTGGTGTTCATCTGCCGGTCCTCATGATGGTAGCACTTGAACTGCAGTTCCAGGTCTGACCTGAGGAGAGCATGGGATGGGCACCATCATCCTGAGTTCCTAGGGACCCTACCCCATGGCCACAGCCTTCCCTTCCCTCACCCAAGAGCAGCGGTTCTCAACCTTCCTAATGATGCAACCCTTTAATGCAGTTCCTCATATTGTGGTGACCTCCAACCATAAAATTTTGTTGCTACTTCATAGCTGTTATTCTTCTACTGTTATGAATTATAACACAAATATCTGATATAGGATCCTCAATGGGGTTGGGACCCACAGGTTGAGAACAATTGCCCTAGAAATTCTATTTCCCTACTAATCCAAATCCTAACATCCCAAGCCCTTACATTTCCATGTAGGCCACTCCCATAGCCCTGGCTACCCTGTCTGTCTTTTCCCTAAGAGAGTCATTAGGACAAAAGGAAAGATGTTTGACCAGACCAGCAATAATGCTGATTGTGGCCTTGGGGCCATGGCCCACTTTGTCTGTGTATTCTGAAGCCTCAGGACTCCCATCTTAGCAGCTCAGCTACTGTGTCCTGAATGCCCATTCTGTTTTGTCTATGACAGCCACTGGTTGTCCAAAGTTGTGTGATTTCAAACACGCTGGGAGCAAATATCCACTTCTAGCTCTTAGGATGCTCAACTAAGCAGCTGGGGTGGGATGGGGCTCTGTCAGTCTCTGGGTGGCCAAAGATCAGGAGGGCTTTTGGAATCTATAAGCCCCCAATTCAAGTCTTAGCTTTACTTTGTGTGTTGAGAACTCACAGGCTTTAAAATACTCCTCCAGCCTCAGTCTTCCCTTCAATCAAAAAGGAAAAGCACTGCCTTCCAGAGTCTGGCCCAGGACTTGAGCACAACCCTAAGGGTGAGCAGTACCGGACAGTGGTCACCTCCTGGCAATCGATAGAGCTTGGGGAGTCTACCTAGCCCAGTTCTGCTGTTCTCAACAGCCTCCTCTCGTCACACTGGTGGCTTTGGCCACAAGCCACGTTCAGGTCGATGGTGTTTCCTTTTGCTAATTCGTCACCTTGACGAGATACCTTCTTCCCAGCCTTTAGGGCTCTGCCAGCCTCCCTACCGTCTGGAAAATCCTGTCAACACTTAGAACTAGGGTAGAGCTGTTCCTAGTTGTTGAGGCTTAGTCCCTCTCCTGTGGGTTCCTTGTGACATCCCGGGGCTTTGCATAGTGCACGGCCCTATCTGTGATGCTGAAGAGGTGACTGGCAGGAAGCTGCTGCCAGCACCTGTGCAAGGCAGCCGCCTTGCAGGTCACCTCACCTCCACATCAGCGTCTGATGAACCGTGGGCCGCAGGTGGAACACATGGTTGCTGACAGCCAGGTTGTGCTCCAGGCGGAAGGGCTCCAGAACCACACCATCCCGCACAGGGAATGTGAGTCGTAGCTCATCATTGTGGTTGGCTGGGCAAAGAAAAGGACCATGTAAGTGGCAAGCACCCCGGGGCTGAAGTGGGACTCACTCACCCATGTGACATCGCCTTGGGAAGCATGCTCAAAGAACATGAATGTGGGCCAAGAGCCACAGAAAGTAATGGTGGACTTAAGCACACGACCGAGAGTCTGTGGCTTCCTTTAGCTCAGCTGGCTCACCCCACCACGCAGTCCCATTTCTCTCACTGTCCTTTCTGTCCCTGAAGCCCCAGGCTCTTCGGTGGCCAAGGGAGAGGACGATTATGGACAGTCCAGCCCCCACACGAAATGTTGCAGGGAGAGAGGAATCCTTGCTCTCAGTCCCTCTGTGCTTTCTGCCTAACTCCTACCGCAGGTAGCCCAGCTTCTGAGCCCTCTGACCCTGCTCACTGGGGGGGGGGGGGGCTCCAGATGGAGCTAACTGAAGAGGAATAGAGAATAAGGCATCCTCACCTGGGGGTGGTGGCAGAGCGCTCATATTTGGCTTGATGTCAGGTGGGAAGGGTGGCTTGACATCTTGGCTGGGGGACAGGTAGGGAGGTATGCTGCTCCCGGGAGTCATGGGGGGTGTGGGGTTCCCTGGAACAGGTGAGTGGGGGTAATTTGCCACAGGAACCGGCCTGGGAGGCTGGGAAAAGATATCAGAAATAGGTTATAGACTCTCAGGAAGACAACTGGTTGAGACTGTGGACATATATTCTACTGTCTGCATCAAAGTCCAATCCCAGGGCTACTCCTCATCACAAGGGAGGGGGAGTCACCAGAGGACACTCCCACCTGCAGGATCCTTCTCCCTTTGGAGGACAGGAGGGACTGGGAAGGACCCCATCCCTTTTCAAAACACTCTGCAGATCCCCTCAGGTCAGGTTCCCACAGGCAGGTATCAAAGGGGACACATAGGCTGTGCGCTAATGACTTGTCTAACCTACAGCAGAAAGAAAGAGCAGCTGGCCTCCCCACATTGTGATTCAAGTCCTGGACCTGCTGAGGGCAGGGAAGAGTCCCAGTCCCCAGGATCCTTTCTCTGTCTGATTTTCTGTAGGGCCCATGCTTGTCCTTGGTGACCTAGTAGAGCAGTGGACTCTAGGTCCTGAGCATATCTATGTCTCAGCAGATGACCAAACAGTATATCCTCCATCTGTGCACCCCTCCAAACATGCAGAGATGCGGGGCAGGAAGGGAAAGTATTCCAGCCACCTGCTGACACCTGCTGAGGGTCAGCTTGACTTTCTAAGACTAAAATGGCACTCACCCTGTTGACATTCCCTTGGCTGTAACTGCTGTAGCTGCTTCCAGAGAAGGTGTTATTCTGCCCATTAAACTGTTCCGGCTGTTGGAATAAAACAGGGATGAGTGGAGGGCAGAAGAGACCCATGGAGTGACCCCCTTGGAGACAAGAGTGCGCTGGGGAAGAGGGAACTAAGAAGGGTCTTCGGGACCAGGGTGGAAAGCAGAAGGCCCCAAGCTCTGCCTCTCTTTTTCCACAGGTGCAACTTTAGTAAGACTCCAGAAGAGCAACATGTAGGGTGCCGGAGCAGGAGCCAAGATGGCAACTACACACAGCCATGGGCCACACAAGCTGGCGTAGTGTAAACTACGGAGGGGGTTTTCCCTTCTGAGAACGCATTTCGCAATGATGGCAACGGAAAGGCTAAATGCTCACAGATCTTTTTATCACAGCAGCACCGTAAAAGTGAAAAAAATCGAGAAGCGAACACTGAGAAAGAAGTGAGGTAGGGTGTGATCAAGAACAGAGCTACTCTGTAAAATAAGTAATAAGCGTACAACGATGGGGGGGGGTGCGGGCTCAAGATTACAGGGGTAGTTTTGTTTTGTCCTTCAGAATTGTGCCGCCTCTGCCATCACTACCTCATGGACTGTGAAGAAGGGAAAAGACGACGACCATCTGAACTCATGAGAATGGGGTCCTCCTCATAGACACAACTGAGCACCCAGAGAACAGCAGGGTATCCCCCGCCTCTTGATTCCTTCAGGAATACACACAGGGTCAGAACGCTGTTGAAGACTGGGGTTAGAGATATGAGTGCCTAGGGTAAGGGGAGACTCACCTTGTAATACTGCCCCATGTTGACCGTGGGGGGTGGGTACTGCCCAGTGCTGGGTTGGCTCGGCATCCTTTGTCCAGGGTAGTTGGGAGAAGTGAGTGGCCTTGGGGGGTTGGGGGTGGGGTACTGGCCTGGCTGGGTGGGGAACTGGCTGTTTGGTCCATATTGCTGGTTTCCATAGTTAGGCTGTAGGAATGGAGAAAGGTCAGGGGTAGGTCAGCAGTGATGTGTCATCAAGCAGATTACTTACCCAAATGCCAGGTCTGGGTCTAGCTTATTTTTTTTTTCTAAAAAATATTTATATGCGTATTTCCCACAAATATGTATGTGCACATGTGTATGCCTGGTACCTGTGAAAGTCAGAAGGGATCAGTACCCCTGGAACTAGAGTTATGGATGGGTATGAGCCATCATATGGGTTCTGGTAGCTGAACCTGGCTCCTCTGCAAGAACAATCAGTGCTTTTCAGCCCTGCCCCCAACTCCTCCTCTTAGCTCTGCTGTCTCCTACCCATCACAGGGAGAGAATGAGCCAGAAGGTATTGAAAGTCTCTGCTTGCTCTGATATCCAGGGACACGACATTCTTCCTGTCCAAATCATGGCCACTTCTCCACGAAACTATTCTTTCGGAAGCCTGTGCCCTTGGAACTCCACGGATACTCAGAGCTTCTCAGCTGTGTCTTTGAGGGGTTCAATCCTAAAGCACTCCTTAGTTTCTCCAAATTCTTGTGCCTCCTCGGGCTGTGTTCCCCACTGTGTCAGGGAGATGTAGGTCACAGAATTTACTTCTAAGAGGTGACAGCCCTTGCAGCGAGGCTGATCTGGGTAGCACTGTCCTTATGTCTCACACTGAGCAAAACATCCGCCCAGTGTTCCATTCTGATCAGTTTCAACCCACTCTCTATACAGTTGTGGGAGAACTAGTCAATGAAGAGGCAAGACAGCCCCTCCTGGAGAGGGGATTTAGAAAGGAGACAGTGCCACTTTCTGTCACCTTCCCTATCTGGAACAGTGGATGATCCAGGGCACCTGTGACGTAGGTACCTAGAGCCGTCTTCCTGGAGTCAATGGTTCCTTTCCTGTTTATTCAAGAATATTCCCTGTCTAAGAATCTTTCATTCTATAGGCTCCAATCTAGTTGGGGACATTGTTCCAGTGCCTGGGAATATACATCAGAGTGGGCAGTACTTAGGAACTTTTCATGACTTGCTGTGGAACCCACTGCTCTGGGCCACAGTGAGCTCTCACCCTGGTGTGAAGTGGTTGCTACCTGCATGTTCATGAGGCTACATGTGTGTACTGTAGGGGATATCAAACAACATGACTCCATTCTGCAGCGAGGCTGTGACACTTCCAACATAGGATGAGCATGCTGCCATGAGGCGGAAGTCAGAGCTCCCAGACAGGGACCATCCAGCATTATAACCCGGACCATCTGGGAAGCAACAATGCTTTGTGGAAGACTCCTTTAGTAAGAGCAGAGGGCTTGGTCTCAATCAGGGTTCTTAATAAGCAAGTCTTCTTTGGCCTTAGGGCAGCAGCCTGGAGCTCAGAACACGCATGGCCAGTGTGGTCACTGGTGTATCAGGAGGTTGAGGGTCGTGTGTTAAGAAAAACTGTGCTGGGCTGTGCTCTGGGAGGGCTGGGAGGTGACCCATGGACCTCTGAATTTCTCCTCCTGAACTGGTGCCCACTAGGTTGAGGCTCGGGGCTTGAGCTAGCCTCCTGGATGTACAGGAAGCACCTAGCCCCTACTCTTGAGCCTCAGGCTTAGGACACCTACACCAGTTACCACACCATCCCTTCTCTATGAGAGTGACTGCTGAAGGGACCTGTGGGGACATAGAGAACTTAGGCTCTTTGGGATAGAAATCCGCTCCAGGCCACGGTCTTGACCAGCAAGAAGGACGTGATCTGAGGGGGATGGAGAGCTGGGGCACCATGTTCAGGAAGGGGCTTCATGGGCTGTGCCAATGACAAACTTTACTAGGGTGGGCAGGGGGCATCTGCTGGGCCAGGATCCTGATCTCTGTGTTGGCCAGTGGTTTTCTGAGTAACACTGAGCCCTGGTGACTTCCTTTCCCCCGACCTTATAGGGAGTTTGGGACAGTCTGTTGGGACTGTTTCTACCAGAGCCTCTGCTGGGTGACGTCAGAGTAGGCACTACTCCCAGTAGCGCAACTATCATGGAATTAAGCCCCAGGGATGCACTGCCTGCCATCAGATGGCCTCCCTGACACAGATGGCATGAACTAGAGGGTCTGGTGCTAGCCCTCGCTCCCTAGGCAGCTCCGTGCATGAAGGTCCTCACCCAAAGTCATCCAGTCAGTATCTGAGCCTGGACAGGAGCGAGCGGTCATCATGGTCTAGGCAGGGCATTTCACAATGTCACTGCCTTTTGCCCACCAGGCAGCCTAGAGGCCATGGTGGACTGTCAATATCATTGATAAATTAAAAACCTCTGTGACTTGCTGGGGGGGTCTTCCACAATAGAAATGCCATTAGTCAGGAGCAGAGGCTCCAATGCCTAACCTTTAGTTCAACTTCTCTGGCAGCCCAACTATGCCGTTTCCAAGGCTCTGCCTAAGGTCCTCATGTCAGGGCCCCTTTCCCTCCCCTTCTCCCCTCTGCTGTCACACTTACCTCTCCTGGGTAGGGCCTCTTTATGCTCTGAATAGGAAGGGACTGGGGCCGGGGGCCTGGGTAGGTCTGCTGGGGCATCCTCTGCCCATGTGTGCCAAAGGGGCTGATGCCAGGTGGCCGGGGCTGGTTCATGCCCATGGGAGGGCCGCTCATCCCCGAGGGTGTCATGCCAGCTGCCATGCTGGCAGGGTTCATGCTGCCCCCCATGGAGGCAGGCCCCCGAGGCCCGGGTTGGTTCATGAATTGGCTGTTATACGCCTGGGTGGGACCCATCTGGAAAGAGGAACACACCTTCAACGGGAGAAGAAGAAAAAAAAAGAATAAAATGCCACATGCATTGAAAGTGCAGGGAGGGAAGGTTAGGGAGCTAAGGGGGAAGGGACACTTTCCCAAGTGGCTGCAGCAAGGAACTGGGATGGCTCCAGGGCTCACTGCTGCCCTCTGCAGGTCTCTTGGGAAAATGCAGCTAGGGTTTGAGTAGGACAAGGAGCAGTCACTCCAATGCACAGGCAGCATTCCCAGGGAGGCAGGCAGGGGACAGGTAAGTGGGGAGGGATGGGAGGGGGACAGGGAGGACACAGGAAGAGGAGGCGGATGAGGATGGAGGCTGAAGCCCTTTCCTGAAAGCCGTGGCCTTGCCCTTTGTCAGTGGCCAATGGATACACACCCTCTAAACATTGAGTGTGACTAACACAGCCCACTTCCTCCTGCCCACCCTGTATCCTTCCTCCAAGCTTCTGCCCTGCATGGTTGTGGGGCTCCCCTTTCCACACCCCACCCTATCCTTCTGAAGGTCAGAGGATCTGTGATAAGGCCTGGGCGAAATCCACAAAGTAGGTTACTAGGACAATAGTGGCCTCAGAGGTGATTGGGGACAGGCTAGTAACAAAGTGATTTTAGGCAGAGCCTACTGTTGGGTAACTAGGAAGTCAGAGACCAATAGGGGACTTCTTCCCCATATGCACACATGAGCTATACCATCCCACGCAGAACACAGCACACCAAAAACCCCTGCCACACCCAACCATGCCACCATACCCACACCCTAACATACACCCTTTTAGGGGCTTCCAAGGAGATGCATGTCACCTACACTCAAGATTTCCCAGTCTGGGTGAGCCAGACCAGGAGGCAGGAACCCTTACCGGTCCATACTGGTTTATATCCTTGTTCTGTGTCTCTTGCAAGGCTGCCACTGTAGCTGTGGCTGTGGCAGTGGCTGTGGCGGCGGCTGCTGCTACTGCAGCTGCAGCAGCAGCAGCAGCTGGTTGGGTGAAATCAGCAGGCGGCCGGGTGTGTGGAGGGATGCCCATGCCGGCAGGGGCACTAGGACCCCCAGGGTAACTGTGAAGGAGAAGCAGGGAGGAGTCAGAGAGTAATCAAATCTAAAGCTGAGCCTGGGCCATGCTCGGGGCTGGGAGGACCACTACAGAGTTCTATCCATGTATTCTGTGCACCCAGCGTGTAGATATGAGGCCCCATAGGAGATCTGGGACTCCTGAGGTTGGCAGCAATTCTTGCTACTAGTGATAACTACATCACTTGTTCCTCGAATTTTAGCTGGTGCTAAAGGTTTCCAATAGCCTCTCTGCTTTCCCTTGGCCACCACAACTTATCTTCTAGTGGACGCTGACCTGAGAATTGTATGGTGCTGTGTGGCAGAGGTGTGGATGTGGGTTCAGGAGTGTAAGACTCCTGTTTTGGACTTCAAGGCCAGAAACCCAGTAACTTTATCCTTACAGCTAGGTGGACTGAGGTCAAGGTGGCTTGTCTGCTTCTGTCCCTTCCTTGGTGCAGGCTGAAGTTGGGGGCTCTAGTCTCTATTTCGTCTTTCCTCTACAGGTCAGTAAGACGTAAGGAACTTGGAACAAGTGAAGCCCACTGTCACCGTTCTTCAGGTCTGCCAATTCACCTTACTGACTTTCAAAGAAGTGAGAATGTAGTCTTTCTACCCCTGCTGGGCTGATGCCAGCCCGATAAAACAGATGGCAACACTGTCTTCATATCCTGGACCAGGCAACGTGGAGCTGGAATTCAAGCCAGAGTCCTTCTGGATGTAGGCAGGAAGGAAGGGCTAACATACCACTGCAGAAGGACACCACCCAGATCGGTCACTCACCTGGCTCCGAAGCCCCCGCTGCCGGGGTAGCCGGGTCGGCCGTACATGTTGGGTTGGATATAGGGTTGTGCAGGGCCAGCTTTGGTGGAGAACTGTTGCTGCTGCCCTGCAAATTGTGGGGAGTTGAGGCCAGGGTTGCTGGTGCTCATGCCTGATGCCATGGGGTTGCCACCTGGATTCATGGGGTTGTTGGCATTGGCCATAGGGTTCCCGAGGACCTGCAAACAGAGAGAGTGGCTATCACCGAGGTCAGTACCTGAGGTAGTGTAGACAAAGAGATGAGGAGAGGAAGGAAAAAGAGCAAACCATCACAGGGCAGGCACAACAGAGAGAACCATGGGATATCTTGAATAGTCCCCATAATCAAAATGGATCCAAAGGAGAGAGCTGAGAACTTCAGCCAGGATGGAGTGAGGCAAAGGGACAGCCCAGGCTCACAAAGTCAGCTCAAGTGGTCCCCATGCTCCAGAGAGGGGTGTGAGGCACTTGGCACACACTAGCTCTGCCCACAGGGCCTGGGTGCCTATAGGGTCTGTGGATGCGCAGGGAAGAATGATAGCTCCCTCTAGGATGGCCCAGCCCAAGTCCAGCAGTAGGAGACCCTCTGTTAGGACAGAGGTAAGGAGGAGAGAGAAAAGAGGAAGAAACAAGAATGAAAGTAGGCTTGATTAGGAAGGCAACTGGGGTTTTGTAAGGCCCAGGCACACTTCACTGAAAGGTAACATCTTTGGTAAAAACCTAATCCAGACCTTGCAGGGTCAAGGGTTCCCAGCTTAGAAGTCAGTGACACACAGGGGAGTTGTTTATACTTCTAGAGTAAACATGGCCTCAGAAGAGAACTCCTTTCTCCCAGAAGGGCCTTGAAATGGGGATGGTCCTTAGACACCCATTTGTGGCCCTCCTGAGCCAATGTGTACCCTTCCAGAAGTGATAACGGTTCCTGCAGCCTGGGTATGTCCTAAAACTGGCTTCAGACTGTGAGGAGGGCTGCCATGGCACGGTGGCCCTGGAGAACCTCCCTGCTAGTGGGGAAGGAGATAAGGGACATTTGTGACTAGGGAGCCATGGCAGGGAGGCGGGGCAGGTTCTTACCTGACTCTGGGATGTGTTGGTCACTCCCCACACCCGTGGTGACCACGGACAGGAGCCGGGAGGCTGATTGTGTTCTGTTGCCAGGGACGAGTCATAAGGAAATGACCCATCACTGCAGAGAGTAGAGAAGAGGTCTTTAGGGCTGGGGCGGGCTCAGATGACAGTGGACAGTGTCTTCACCTCACCATCCCAGCTCACCCTTGCCCCAGTGAGCCCTGGGACCTCAGATTATGACAACACTTGATGCGGAAAGATGCCCCCTCCATGGGAGACAGGCCAGGTAGCAGTGATCCTTCCCCATCACTGCAGGGGCCATACCTGTGGTGACTGCTTTAAAACGGGGCCCACAGTCCAGCAGCTACGCAGTGAAAGAAACCAGAGCGACCTAAAGCTCACTCTAAGCTCTTTCTTCAAGCATGTTTATTACCCATGACCCTCCGGAAGCAGTCAGGACGTAGGCACTGCCTCTTCCAGGGACAGCCTGGGCCCACTTTACAGAGGCCACAGATGAATCTTGCTCTTCTCCTTGTTCTCAGCACCTCGTGACAAACTAGCTGCTCAGTCCTACTGACCTGGTCTTTGGAACCCTGTCACCCTTCCTCTGGGCCCAGGACCAAGTAGGCAAAGCCTGCCTGGGTGAACCTACCCCATACCCCTAACCCCCAGACTTGTGCCCATCCCTGACTGGCTAAGACCTTCCCTTGCCTACAAGTCAGCACCATCAACTTCAGTGTTGAAATGGGCAAAGTCCAAATGCAACTCCAGAATGATCTATCCCACCAGCTCACCCCCAAGCTTGCACTCACCTCCCCACCCAGTGCTGTACCGGCCACCTACACAGGGCGCTCCTTCTAAGGAGCCCATTACACATCAACTAATTTCCCTCTGTATGCTGGGAGTATCACTGGACTGCTTTGAGCCTATGGCAGAGCAGGGCAGAAAGAACTAGGCGGGGAAAACTAAAGTGAATGCTGGGAGAAAGAAGGCATCGTCAGGGAGAAGCCATGTACCCCTGCCGGAGACAGACGTCGGAACTTTACCGGGTAAGCCAAGCCACGTGGCAATTTACAGATTAATGGAGATGGGTTAAATTAGTATGTAAGAGTTAGCCAATAAGAAGCTAGAGCTAATGGACCAAGCAGTGATTTAAATAATATAATTTCTGTATGATTATTTTGGGTCTGAGCAGCCGGGAACCAACAAGCGGCTTCCTCCAACAATCAGCAGCTAGGAATCCACTTCCTCCAATCCAGTCTCAGGTTTACAGTGAGCATTCGGTGAGGCCTTCCAGCCAGCCAAGGTGATGTGGGAGGAGCGAGAGGGACTCGAAGTGAGTTCCAGCATTAAGATCAGCCAGTTCAGTGCAGTTCAACTGCCCTTCCTTAGTGAGAGCCATAAGCCGTCATACCTGTATCCTAGAGCAGCGGAAACACCCTCATCTGTGACACCCTCCTCCCGGATCTGCCCCTACTGGTCTGTTGCTCACGTCCTTCCTGTTTCTCTGCAAAGTCACCCATCTCATGTCTCATAAGAAGCAGCCCACGCTGTCTTTTCCGTATTTTTTCAGCAACCTCACCACTCTGGTAGTCCTCGTTTGATCATTAACGTCTCAGCCTCTACTCCAGAATCCAGAGTAAAACCGAATCCAGCAGTCCTTGTAGGACGAGTGGATTAAAGGCACAATGGCCAAACAAGCTGGACAGGGGCCAGGCTTGAACTAGTCCTGAACACGGGGGAAGCAGGACTGAACAAAATCTTATTTTCTAGGCCACAGTGGCTGAGTTTTGTGGCCTCCCCTCACCCTTCAAGGTGGCTAGAAGTAATCCCCCCTCAAACTGTTCTGGACCCTGCTGTCTGACCTGAAAAGCAGTCATGGACATGCCCCTCACTAGCTCAGCCCACAGGGCTCCCTTGAGGCAGGTTCCTGCACTCTGATTCGTGAGACCCAGAGCATGCCCTCATGCGAGTGCGTCCTGACACCCAGTCGGGATTAGGGAAGCAGACCACAGTGAAGAACTGGGGTGGGAGCTCAGGATGGGAGAAGTGATTGACCGGCTTTGATCTTCAGCACTGCACAGCCTGGAGAGAAACACTGATAGTAAGCCTATGATCTCAAGAGTGGGAGTCAGGAGAATCAGAAGTTCAAGGCCATCCTTGGCTATGTGGAAAAGTTTGAGTCTGTCCTGGGCTGTATGAGAGCCTGTCTAAAAAAACAAAACAAAACAAAACAAGCTAAAACCAACCAACCAAACAAACAAAAAAAAAAAAAAACCCACCAAATCCTAAACCCAAGGAAAGAACAGAAAACACAGTAGCCTACAATGAGGATGAATACTGTTCTCTACAATGCACCAGCCACTGTAGCCTGAGAATCAGTACCAAGAGGGCTCAGTCAAGTACATCAAGGGTGAGCACAGACCTTGGGGGCAGAGCAGGACACACTCCAAGAGGATAAAGAAGTGTCCTTAAAGTGACGCAGGCTCATTATTCTGTGTCCCCTTGTTTCAAGGGCAAAGAGCAGGGCTAGAACCAGGAGAAACAGGGCATGGCTGACTAGACGGAACAGGGCCCCAGGAGCGAGGGGGCTGGCTGGGGACTAAGTGTAGCCCACGAGAGTGAGCCTAGGTCAGCCAGAATGGGCATCGCTGCTCTTCCAGGGAAGGGCAAGTCACAAGCTGGCAAAGGGGGGCCTGGCTGGGAGATCCCGCAGGCCATGTTTTCCACAAAAGAAAGACGAGACCTCCTGGCCACCCACTGTCCTTCTAGACCCCCATTTGGGGTGTGTGGGACAGACACAAGTTCTCCAGTGACTAAATAAAGCAAAAGTCTGTCTTTCCCCCACCACACCCCGTCCCTCAGAACTGCTTCATAAGCTCCCCACCATCTTCCAGGCCAGAGCTGGATTCAGGTTCTAACACAGCAGCTAGACAGGTTTAGAGGGGCCCTGTCTCTCACCACCTGGTACTGCATCTAAGGTACCTACTACTCCCAGCACCATGGCTGGGCAGAAATCAGCTTCTTCCTGTTCCATCCTACCCACAACCAGCAAATACAAAGCTAGCCAACATTCCTGTAGTGGGCACTCCACTGCCTGGCGAGCAGGTTAACTGTACCAGAGCAAAGGTGGCCATAAACTTAGCATGCACAGGGCCTATGGGTTGCTGAATGCACACTGGAGAAGCAAGCGACAGGCACAGAGGAGGGTGGCCTTGGACCTCACCACAGAAATGCCATCCACCAGCACTCTGTGTGACTCATCGCCTTCCAAAGGCTCTCAGCTCCACAGGCACCCACAGCATTAAGCCTATAATGTGTCACCTGTCTGGACTCTCACTTCTCCCTTTCTTTGTGTCCAAGATCAAGGACAACCCAAGCTCTTGTGCTAGCAGGGAAGAGGGGCTAGCTGGGATAAGAGGAGACTAAGTTACAAAAAGGCCTGGGGGTGGGGGCTCTGGGAAGGGTGTCTCAAGGCCTCTTCCCTGATCAAGCACTGTTTATTAATATCTAGTAGTTGGAGAGTCCAGATGGGTACCCTGGCAGTTTGGGGTGACCTGTAAGAAGCTCCTCCCCTGGCCCACACAACTGTCCTAAGGGGGTAGTCAGAACCCCCAAGGACCTGATAACCCTTTCAGGTGAATCTGCCCCTCTATGGGAGTTCAATCATGTCACCAAACTGCCCCAGACCTACTCCCGCCGTTGCAAACCTGCTTGGAAATCTTGTCCCTCTCGAGAGGGGCTGGGCTGTAGAAGGGCATCTGGTGCGCCTGCCAAGTGGCCTCCTGCTTTAGGTGCTGCATTTTGCATCTCAGGCCAGACGGCTCTGCCAACCCGGCTCCCGCTTTGATCAGTTCCAGGTTCCCTGCAGCCTCCCAGGAAGTCCTGGTCTAACTGGCTTGAGCTCTGCTCACCCCTGTGGCACTGGAGATGTGAGAGACTTCCTGCCTTGGGCTTTGACTTCCTGGGGGCCCTGGGGTGAGGTCCACACACACCCAGGATGCCAGGATGCTTGTGTGCATCAAAGGCAAAGGGAATGGGAAGAGGTCACAGCCCAGGGGATGCCTGGGAACAAACTCCCAAACTGTTTGCAAAGCCACTGCCAACAGCCCTGGGCAATTTCTGTGATCTTGATCTTAACAAGAGTCAGTCTCCTCTTCCTTACCCGTAAGCTCCTAGTGTCAGGCAACAGACCCTATCCAACTGTCTGTTGTCTCTAGTCCTCCCGCCTGGCTACAGGGTAGGTACTTACATTTACTTGATATTCTGAAGTTAGGAGTGGGCATTCCTGTCTGTCAAGTAAAAGTTTGTGCAGATTTCTTGTTCTTCTTTTCCCTTTCTTTTCTAGCTAGTGAACTCCTACCCATACCTCAAAGCTAGTCTGCACGCTGCCTTTCATGACTTTCTGTCATTAAACCAACAGCATTTTCCTTTATGCCCCCCTCCCTGCTTCTTGCATAGAGCCCTTCACATCAAGTCCCAACAGATGGTTTATGTGTCTGTGTACCAGCTCGGCAGGCATTGGTGGAAGCTTGTAAGGTAGGAGAAAATGAGCTGGGCCTGGATGAGGGCACCTGGATCTCCTTGTGCAAGTCACACAGATATTCAGGCAAGCCACAGGTAAAGCAAGCTGCATTCTTTCTTTCCTGAACTGTGGCAGCCGCTTTGGGAGAAAGTGACTATTAGGGTATTGTCTTAATTAATTTCCCTGATCTGGCTGTCCTGGTACCAGCTCTGTGCAAGGCTGTATTGCCAGTTAGGGAGTTAATGCTCCAGTCTTTTTAATTTGGGGAGACCATTACAAGCCTCTCCATCATTACAGTTCTTAGACTCCACCCCCCCCCCCCCCTCTGCTCATTGTGAGAGACAGGGCGTAAGCATTGCCCAGCAGGGAGCCACAATGGAATCTCAGTGAACAGGGCTGTTAGTGACCACTGTGGATACTCAGCTTTCTTCTTTGGGTTTTTCTTAAATAATTAAAAAACAATTAGCTGGGTGTAGTGGTGCATAGCTTTAATCCCAGCACTCAGGAGGCAGAGGCAAGTAGATTTCTGTAAGTTCAAGGCCAGTCTGGTTTACATAGTAAGTTCTAGGTAGGACAGCCAGGGATACACAGTGAGACCCTATCTCAAAAAAAAAAATACATACATACATGTATGTACATACATGTAGAGGTGAGAGGATAACTTGCAGAGCTGGTTCTCTCTTTCCACCATGTCGGTTCCAGGAGAGCAAATTCTAACTGTCAAGCTTGAGGGCAGGAGCCTTTGTCCACTGGGTTTTCTCAATGGCAAGAAGAGCCTACTACCAACACAGGCTGATACAAGCAGACAAAGGAACTACATATAAGAATTAACTAACTTTTTTTCTTTTTGTTTTGAGACAGGGTCTAACTATGTAGCCCAGGCTGGCCTTGGATTTGTGTCCCTCCCACACCAGGCTCTTCTCCTGTGCTGGGATTACTGGTGTATGTGCTAGTACCTTTAGGTTTACTTTCTGTAGGGCTGGCAATTGAACCCAAGGCCCTGGGTATGCAAAACAAACACTCTACCACCGATCCACTCCCTCTGCTCTAAAAGGGCTATTTTCACTCATTAGCTGGCAATAAAGGGCCTGTCAAGAGAATATTGGACTAAGGTTTGGGGGACACACAAGTTCCTGGGGATCCCCATATACCAGACTTGGTCCTGTGATTCTTCATATAGCTGAGGAAACTGAGGGTCAGAGAGGCTGAGAACTGGTTAAACTCACAGCTACAAGACAGCAGTCTGGCTCCAGGCCATGGCCCTACCCAGCAACCAGGGACTCTCTTGTATGCAGCAAATCCCTGCCCCTGGAGGAGGAGCAAGATTACCCTTGATCTCAGAGGCTCCAGAAGCTTTGATTGTAATCAAATTAATAGATAAACAAGATTTATTAGACTCTTAATTAGCTTTGCAACACCCATTTGCATACAGACAATGTGCTAATCACAAACGGCTTTTTTTTTTTTTTTTTCACAAACGGCTTTTTAAACCACTCATTAAAAACCTAGATGAGGAAGCAGAAGTTGTTGGGATAAAGTCAAGATAACCTCAGGGATTGCCAAAGGTGTCCTTCTGCCCCAACAATGGCTAGATCCTCCGGGTGCCTTTCAGCTTCCATCTTGAAGTTATGAGGATGGGGAAGGCACGTAATGTGCTCCGTGTCTCTTTGCTAAATGCAAGATGACCTTGATATGACCAATGGCAAAGCTAAAACAGGATCTGAGGGCTTTTACAAGCTATAGTTAGTTCACATTCTTCAGAAGGTCACAGTTACTCTCACGGAGTGCCTTGGGAGTAGCCTGGTTCCTCCCTGTATCGCTTGCATGGCAGTACCATGTCCCTTTGGGACTTCAGGGGCTCAGAGAGATCAAGAGCTTTGGTTGGAGGCACAGCACAGCCCAAGAGGAAAGCCTTACACTGTGGGGCCACCTCATCTTCATGGTTTGCAGTGGATATGATAGTGACTTCAGTCACAGAAATACTTTGGTCCTCAGGGGCCCTCCAGACCTCTGGGTTCAGGTAGGGTTTCCAGGTCCCTGGTTCCTCCCTTCTGCTTGTTTTTAGAGCCTTTTAGTTAAGGACCTAGAGTCTCTGAACCCCTGGATCCTCTGGGTACCACACCCCAGACTTCCTAGTGAACATACTGTTTTCTACCCTTTGAAGATGCCAGAGTCGGTGTCTCAATTGCAAAGGCTCTCTCTTCCACTAAGCTTCCATGTTCAGGAATTTACACCAGAAGTTTAACAGGTGCTGGGGCCCTCCACAGTTCCCTTGGATATGAGAGATTTGTCCCACAGGAGCATGCATAAAGGTACACGGGAAGACCTGGCAGCTCCTGGTTGCTGAGTATCCTCACCACAGCTGTGGGCTTGGAGAAGGGTCAGGGACTGACCACTCTTCAACAGCTGCCCCACCATAATGCGGGAGCACAATGGTAATAATTACCTAGGGTAAGCCATGGATCAGAGCAGGGCATAGACTGTTCCAGAACCCTCGAACCCAGCAAACAACTACTCCCTCACTACCCCTGAACATGCTATTCTGTGCCCCGTTCACCTCTAACAGCTGTGTGCTCTTGGGCAACTCATTTTCCTACTCTCAGCCAGGTTTTAGCTGCCTTCTAAGTTCTGCAACCTTGCTATGCTCCCAAGGGGAAGCTTCATTCAGTCCAACAGATCAGTACTCCAATCAATACCCAGCAAGTCTCCAGCTCTCCAGCCTGTCTCCGAAAGGCCTCCAGAGGCCACAGAATACGTGCTACCTAAGCCAAGCTTAAAGACCTAGGAAACACGTATTCTGTGGTCTCTGGTTATTGTCTGTTATCCCACAAGGGCCTTTAAGGTCCTGAACCTGTCATACTAGCAGAGTTAGCAGGTCTCGGGGTGCTGGCCAGCGGCTTTTCATACACAGTACTTTTAGGTATAGACAGTTGGGGGTCACAGAATGCAGGTGCCCTTTCCTCAGCCTGGATCTTCTGTGGTCATGATAACTTACCTTCATGCAGCCTCCAACAGTCAGCCCTGCCTGCCCCTCCTGGGACCCAGGCTTCCCTTTCTGCCCTCCTTTATCTACCAGCTCCTAATTTTGCCCCACGAACCTCCCTCCTCTGTTGGTAGATTCAGCTTCTGACAAAAGAGACTCCTCGCCTTTGTTTAATGACAAATAATCCATATGAACTAAACTTGAGGAAGACCTAGCAAAGGATTGGCAGTGGCGAAAACCTGTCACACGCCAGAGCTAGAATAGCCACGGCAAAGCAGGCTCGAGACAGGATTCTAGCGGGAAGCCCCAGTACTTTGGCCCATCACTATCACCTCCAGTGAAACAGCTTAGGGGGGTTGGGAGAGGCATGTGAATGGGGTGAGGGGAGTGAAGAAAGCTCTGAAGAATTGAGGGAGAGGCCAGAATTAGCAAGACACAACTGAGTATCACACACACACACACACACACACACACACACACACACACACACACACCCCTACCTCTGTAATCCTAGCACTAGAAGGCTGAATCAGGAGGATGAGGAGTTAGAGATCAGCCTGAGCCACCAGAGGGAGACTGTGAGATGCCAAGTGAAATGGTCAAGCTAAAATATCAGATCAATTGCCAAAGTCCGGCTCACTGACAGCTTGACCAGGGATAAGGAGTGGAAGGCAGAAGGGAGCAGTTTGCCTCTCGAGGGCAACAGTTCTCAACTAAGGTGACATCCCCACTCTCCAAATGTGCTGGGCCTTCTTACTGCTGCAATGCTTGGGGACAGAAAAGCAAGGTGGACAGGGCCCATGATTGATGCCAAACACCTTATAAGACCCCTCCCCCCACCACCACTACTGCACACAGCTACCCAGACCAAGGATGAATCCCTAAGGAAACACTGGTACAGGAGGAAGAGGCTGTGCTGTCAGAGCCTGGGCCCAGGGTCTGGTGAGGCAGTGTCCTGGATGAGAGGGGCTTGCTGTGCTCTGAGATGGCAGGTAAACACAGCTGGGCCTTCCCGGCCAGGCAGGCCACTGGCTTTGATGAGCAGGTCCTCTCTGGTCCTGACAGTTAATTCGATTTAGAAGACAAGGCCGACCCTGAGTGCTGGCAGTGCCTGGCCCGTGAGGTGCAGGCAGACTACAGCATGTTCTGCGCTGTGAGTCTCTCAGTCAGGCAGGATAATGAGAGCTGAGCTGATTGCAGAGGCCCCCGTCATTAGCAAGGACCCACAAAGGGGGATGCAGACAGCATGACGGGCCCTGTTGTTGCAGGGTCAGCCCACAGAATACTCAGAGCATCAGCTCAGCGAGGCGCCTGCGAGATAATTAACAGGGAATTGCCAGTCTCGCCGCGTGCTTTTCCAAGGTTGGCGCAGGGCAGCCTGGCCAGTTCCTAGGTGTTTGGCAGCCCCTAGCAAGCCTGTTCCTGCCTAGGATCCAGGGTCCTGGCAGCCCCAGCCCAGTTTTACCTGCTCTGGCATGGTGGGCGTGGCCTGATTCTGCCCCACATTGGGGTGTGACCACTAGGCCTGGGGCACCCCGAGACCCTACTTGCCCTTGGTTTCCAAGAGTGCCCATGTACTTGCTCTGGATAGAGGGATGGTTCTGAGCTCATGATTCCTAATGTTTTGCTAGAAGCCAGGGATCTCAAGGACAAAGTGGCCTGTGGGGGAAAAAAAAACCAGCCCTCCCTGTCTGATGAGGAAGAAGCCACATCATTTAGGCGGATTTAAAGGCCAAATTGCCTCTTAGAGGCCCCACTCCTGAAGGCACCTGCATGCTTACCTGTGCGACAGAGTGGGTTTCATGGAGCTCATGGAGTTGAGGGGGGGCTGCATGGGGAGTTTCCCAGGGGGGTCGTTCTGGCGGCTCTTCTGATGTCGGAGCAACAGCAGACGGCCAAGTTCTTCACACCAGGAGGACAGCAGAGCTGCAAAGACGGACAGACGGTCAGCGGGCACACCCGAGTCCCACAGCACCCTTCCCAGACAGGGGTTTATGATGCTGGCTTTGTTCCTGGGAGATAGCCTCAGTGTTTTAAACCATGAAATGGGCTAAGGTTCTCTAAGAAAGAGCAAAAGCATCTGTGACAAGTGTCTACTAAAGGGGCCAGTTGGGATGGCCTCCAGGTTAAGAGGCACCAACAAAGAGTCCAGATAACAAAGAAGAGGGTAGAGACGGAACTAAAGGTGAGTCTAGGGAAAGAGGCCAACAACCGCCTTGAATGAGGGTGTGACTTCTCAATATTTAATGCTACCTGGTTTCTCACCATAGACACGTTAAAAACCATATGGCGCAGACACAATTTAGGGTTTTTGGAGATGAGGGCACAGGAGCATTCACTGGGCTCTCTGAAACCCCCAGCCAGAACGTTCCTATTGTCTGCATCAGCCTGTCACACACACGTACACACGCACGCACGCACGCACGCATGCACTCACACACTTTCTCTGTTGACCTCAAATGCTTAGAAGGATGAAAGGTTTCCCTAGCAGAGGGTAGCAGTGTTTGTGTGTACGTGTGCGTGCTTGAGATGGTCCAGACAGCACATGCAAGAGTCTCTGCTACTAGGCTGAACCAACGCTGGAGGAAAGAGGTTTCCTCTCATGTTCCCAATGGACCCACTGGGGACTAAGTTTCCTTAGGTCCTTCCAGGATACAGCTAAGTTTAGGGAGGGAACACGGTAAGGCAGGGTTTATCACCCACCACCTCTCTGCATGACCCTAAGGATCTCACCCAACTCCCCCAAGCTTCAGAATGCTTGGTGATAAGAAGGGGTGGGGAGGTATTGATTCTAGTTCTGCAGCTCAGGCATGCAAAGTCATTCAGAGCAATCACCAGAGAGTGGCAAGATCGATGTATCCCTGCTCTGGCAGGAACCCTATAGAAGGCAGAATGCCTTTCTGCAGGCCAAACCCCAGCTGGACTTCTTCTCCTGGACCCTCCCATTTTAATAAGGAACCCGAAGTTGTTCACTGCCAGCACTGGAGGACTATGCCCAAATACATAACGACCAGAAGGGCCTATATCTCTCACTGTCGGGCCCTGTCCAGGTCCTCCTTAGCCCACAGCTCCAACCGGTCTCACTGAAGCTGCCAGGTCCTTGTTCAGCTTGTTCTCCATAAAAGTGCCCGACCGAGGAGGGTTTCTCCCCTAGAGGCAGTAGACACGCTGATGTACCCTGCTCTGTGGTGCCCTCCCTGTCACGGCTAGAGGGAAAGCTGCCATTGCAGAAAGGCTAGGTCAGACACAAGTGTGTTTTCAGACAGCTCCATTCTTCTCCAGGCCTTGGTTCTGCTTCTTGCACAGGGTACACAGGCATCTGGAAGCTCATTTGCATTCAAAGCACGAGGCCAGAAAGGGCTGCAGCTCTAGAAAGGCCCTGCGGCTAGCACAAAGGGATGGATAGAGATGGTGCTGCCTACAACCTGATTCACGATCCAAGCCCTGTCATCTGGCATTAGCCAGGCCACTGTGGAATTCAGCGGTCTTTCCTTGGGTTACTAAAGGCTTCCTGACAGGTAAGGGCAGCCTTGTCTACCTGCCCGCTGTCCCAAGTAGGAAGGTTCTGGAAAGATAATGAGGTTAGTACTGGCCCTGGGAACTGACGGCAGCAGGTGGGACGTGTGCTAGCCACATTGTTACAAGAACAAGCCTGAAGGCCACAACCATGTGTCCAAGAGGGAAAGAGGATGCCACTCTCACCCTACCCCCGGGCTTGAGAGCCTGGTGAGAACAGAATGTTGAAGCAGTTCCCTTGCCGTGCGCAGGAGCAACGGAGATGTTTATGAGGGTACAGAGTCATTGGAAGCTATTTGGAGACCACACACACAAATGGAAATTTGCAGACAAAGAAGTGAATATGGGTCCATTTAGAGACAGGCCAGGCAAAAAAGAGCCATGGGACTGAGGGCTAAAGCACACTCTGGGAAGGCTAACCTGCTTCCTAAGTGTACTAGCTGGTAAAGTATACGGTCTTAGGATGGGCAGCAGAGATAGTTAGGGCATAACTGTATACCCCTTCTCTGTGGTGAGTGCCACTCCCAGGGTAGGAAGTCTCTTCTAATCCGCAAACATCAGCAAGGAAACAAAATCCCTCCTCACCCTTTTACAAGGACAACTTGCTTGGTCTCACGGCAGCCGTTGGTCCACTGACTGCAGCTGTCACTTAGATCCAAGGCCAGCCCTCCCAGAGAGTTGAGTGTTTGGGGGGGCTGCAGAAAAAATGTGGAAAGTTGTTTGAACATCCTCTGCAGCCTTCTTGAGCTCCTTCAGTTTGGGCTAGCCACGTGGAGAGAGCTTCAGCTCAGCAGAAACTGGGAACCAGAGGAGCAGAGGGAAGCAGAGGTCGACTCTGACTAGGAGTAGGGTCCACAGAGGCCCTATGACCTAAGACCTGGCACTCAGAGACATGGTACAGTGGCACCCACTGCTTCCTCTGCTCAGATGGACCCACGGCAGGGTCTGGCCTTTCTGACGGTAGAAACAAGCTGCAACAGTCCCTACAGGTCCTTCTTTGATGTCCACCTGGCTCACGCCTTGCACAACAACCAGGCACTGAGGTGGGGTAGCCTAGGAGTCAGCCAAGTCCCTCACTAGATCATCAGAACACGACACCAGGTGTCCTTCCAGCTGACCTCCCCATGGAGCAGTGGGGGCTGCTTTGGACTCAATCCAGATTTCAAACCATTTCCAAACTTCTTAACATAGTATCCAAACACACATAATCCAATATATCTAAGATGATCAAAAAAGCCCTGGGGAGATGGCTCAAGGGCCAATGACTCGAGTTCCATCCCTGAGACCCACATGTTGGAAAGAGAGCTCCTGCATATTGTTTTCTGACCTCCCCATGTGTGCACCTCAGCAACCAGAGGCAAGAAAGCCTGTCCAACCCCCCCCCACACACAAATAAATAATAAAAATTTTTAATCCATGGGACCTTTGGAGATAAGGTGTCACCATGTAGCTCTGGCAGACCCAGTACTCACTATGTAGACCAGGCTGGCCTTGAATTCAAGTTCTGTCTGTCTGCCTCTGCTTCCCAAGTGCTGGAATTAGAGATGCAGGCCACCACTATGCAGGTTCCCAACAAATACTAACTAGTATTTTATTGACAGGCTCCATTCCAGTCCATTGTCACCTTAAGGTCCCAAAGCATCTGATCACTCACTCAAATTAATTTGACAAATGGCTGCCAAACACCTACTGAGTATGGAGCTTCCTGCACTAGGTAAGGTAGTCTGTATAAGTCAGCAAGCTAGACAGCACCTCTATGCACACCTGCCCTGGCCTTAGGGATCAGCCGTCCTGCTAGGATTCAAGGCCAGGGGCTTAAACAATCTGGGACCAGAACTGTTCCACCTGACACCTATGTGACCCTGAGCTAAACAATCACTTGCTCTCTTTTACTGTCAACGTGTCTAACACTAAGACCTGCTCTTCAGGATCATGTTTCAGTGACAGTGGCATGGATAAAGTGTTTAAAAACAGTAGCTGTAGGTAGAGGGGGTCTGTGTAGCTTTGTGAGTGTTACTAGGGAGCACCCTGCTCAGTGAAGGCAGGAGACAAGCCTTGGAAATGGAAGATGGTCTCTCATTTCCTCATTCTGGAGCCTATTTTGCCCAACAGGTTCCAGGTCTCCCTCTCTATATTTTAGTTTCCAAGACACAATTACGTTCAGGTCTTTTGGCTTTCCGCCTAGAAAATACTATTTGTCCTCCCTTGCAACACGGTGTTTCTCTGATGGTGGTTCCGTTAGGAGGTCCCTTCCAAAAGTGCTCCTGCAGTCCCAGTGGGCACCAGCGGGAGCAGGAGCTGAGAATACCGGCCCTGGAGTTGTGTGTCCTGTTGTTTTCCAGCCACAAGTTACCGTGTGGGCTGCATATGAGCCCTCAGGTTAGAGCTAATTTCCAGTCTCTAAGATGGACTCCACACAGCAGCTCTGATATACCAGGTCCTCGGCAGAGTGCAAGTAGAAGCCAGAAAGGCGGTGGTGATGGGGACGGGGACGGAGGACCAAAGATTCCATAATGCATGTCAACTCTGGAAAAGCAGCCCCAACAACTTAACGCTCACCATGTAAACAGTGGGAGACACACACGGAGGAACGAGACCACCACTGTGTGACACCTGGACAAGGTCACAGGCAGCTGTGAGGATGGCCTGAGTCAACACTCTGAAGTACAGGAAGACTGCAGGCGCTTGGCTGCTGACCGGTTACTCACCACACGATGATTAGCATCAGCCCCCACAGTTGACAGAGTGACAGCAAGGAAGGCTCTGGAGTCTTGGCATGCCTGTCTATGTCTGATCCCAGGGCAGAGTGCAGACGCAATGTCCTGGGTGGGTATGAGCTCCAGACACTCACGAGAGACGTGTGTGGGTAGACAGAGGCCTCAGGGCAGATGATGAAGCCAGCTGCGCACATCAACAACGGCTCTGCATGAGGCCCTGAGCTGCCAAAGGGTAGAGAGGAGGACAGCCGGTGTCCTGCTGTGAGACAGGAAGTGACGGGCAGTTTTTTACTCAGGTGCAGCTGCTCCTCTTCAGCTGACACAGACACCTATGGCCCTAGAAGAAAGGCATTTTTGCTTCCCCAGTGTCTCTGAGGACAGAGCTTATGTTTCTCTATGCCAGCGATACTGGGGAGTACAATAAGGTGGCATGCCCGCTGACTAGCAGGGACACTGAAAGAAAAATGAGAAAAAAAATATAGGGGTTGCCAAATGGGTTCTAGGAAGCAGGTCTGAGAGAGTATGGAAGAGCCATGGTTCTCCACATCTGCCCCTTCAAGATATTTCTTGCCAACAATTCTCACAAGCAGGTACCACCATAATGTCCTTTAGGGGCAAAGAAAAGCAGAAGCAGTTTAGAGGCAAGGCAGGCTGAAGTGTAGACCGCTGAGGTCCACTGAGTTCCTGGAGGACAGGGGCAGGCTCCTATTTGCTTCTGCATCTGCACCTCCCAGCAGAGATCAGGGTGGCGGCAGAAGCAGCAAGGCTCTAATTTGGGAACTGCCTGGACACCTGGTATGGGGTGGAGCTTCAGAGACCAGGCCTTAGGGGCCAACGATGGGATCCTGTTGGGATAGAAGGGAGCAGAGGCTGGGTTCCAGCATCTAAGAGAGTGCCCCTCACTAGGTTGGGGCTGGGCTTGAACTTTAAATGGAGCAAGAAACCAGAGGCATCCAGGATGGTCACAGGGAAAAAGGTCCCTGGGCAGCCAAGCAGGGAGGTATGAACACAGGCCTGGGACGCTCAGTGACTATAAGATCTAAGAACTGGAAAAGACCAGATGTAGGGAGGTGCTGGGCCTGAAAGGCAGGCTGGAGGTGGTCAGAGACCTAGAGGTAAGATCCAAATAGAAGCCTTATCCAATATCCAACACCACCAGAGAATGCGGGGTGAAACAAGGGCACTCTGATGAGCAACGAAGCAGCTCCATAGCTAGAAGGCAGCTGGGAAGAAGAGGGCTGTGTACGTGTGCATGGGGCAGCAGGGATAGGAGGGGTGGCTTCTAGGACCTAGACACTGAGAAAGGACTCGGAAATGGCCAGGAAGAGGCCTGTAAGACCACAGAGACTCCTTCTCCACACATCATACCCTAGGAAGGGTTATTACTCCAATAAATACCTCAGTCATGCACTTTAAATGCTCAGGGGACCATGACACAGCAGCAAGATGAGCTAGGGCACTTCTGTTGAGTCAGAGGCAGGAGATCTCCCACCAACACGTCCACTCCAGTCCCAGCACCCGGGAGCACCTCAGGAACACGTACCACTGGCCTGGTGCAGGCCGACTGTTCTCGGCAGCCTGTTCTCTTTGCACCAGGAATGAATTACAACAGGACCACCCACCACGCGTCTGTGTCCCCACTTGCCTGTCACCAACCCACCCTGCTCTGGGTAGTCAGGATAAGCTCAATGGAAGCAGATGGGACCATGTCTACAGGCTAGACATGGGATTAGTGGGGCTCACCTCCACAGTCCCGGCATTCGGTATAGCCTTTAGTAAGAACGACACAGCTAACCCATGACTAACGGGTTGCAGTGAGTCACAGAGAAAAAGAGCTCAGGATATGAGAGTACGGGGGACGGTCAGTCATCACGCACTCCGTCGGAGACACAGGCAACTGCAAGGCCCCTAGCTGCAATCCGATCTCAACGGCACTGTCAACCATACAAAACCTACTGTAGAGTCCACCGACACATTTCATGACACGCACAGCTACAGGGTAATGAGACTAAACGTAGGCAGCTTACAGAGACAACAGTGTAGGTGACTTGGGGACAACTGCCACTCTTGTGTCATCTGCTCATGGAGCCGGGACTAGCACTCACGGTGTCCATACTTCTCCCATGAGGTAGCCATGAGAAGAAAGGCAACCTCCCATCCCTCTAGACGGGGCCAGGTCACATCCTCCTCCATCTCCCAAGCACAAGATCCTGGTCCCGCGACTGGGGCCCGTGAGAGCCTCCCGCTTGTGCCAAGCACTCTGGAACTCTCCAGGGATACATAGGCCTGGGCGCATCCCAAATAACAATATATTATTATTATTATTATTTATTATTATTATTGTAAAATAGGAAGCAGTAAGAATTCAGGGCTAGAGATGACTCCGAGGTTAAGAACACTGCTGCTCTTCCAGAGGACTCAGGTTTAATTCCCAGCACCTACATGGCAGCTCACAACTGTTTGAAACTCCAGTCCAGGGGATTTGACACCCTCACATAGACATGCAGGCAAAACACCAGTGAACATTTTATGTAAATATATATATACATACACACACACACACATATATATATTATATATATATATTATATATATATATGAGTCTATTCATCTTAAAAAAAATAAAAAGGAATTCCTCTTTTTCACTGGCCTGGTCTGAGAAGCCCCAAGACAAATAGATCAGACTTATCTTTGGACGCTCACATACCAAGTCTCCTCCCTCCTGAGACAAGAATTAAACAAGCTCGCACACAAATGTAGATACCATGCTGGTAGTCAGAGCATGCAGCAGGCTAAACTGTTTGAAGGATTTCCCCCGCTGCCCTCCTCTGCAGGCTTCCCAGTGCCGAGACACCTGGCAAATGAAGAATGACCTGGTCCTTGTGGGTTTGTCTTTCCCAAACTCTAGGAGAATCATACAAATGTACCTAAACCCTAAATTTTTTCCACCTGGCACCTTTTTTGATGATTGATGTGCTCTAGGATGGGCAGTGCCATCTCTGACATTCAACAGTGTCCACATCCAGTGTTTCTCTGCAAGCCCTCTCCCCACCTTGACACTGACCTACTCCTGCCTCAGCTCCTGTGTCCAAGTGCCAGGGGGCCAGGCTGTCGAGGTCCACCCTCTGCAGAGGCACTGAGCACAGGGGCTAGGGCAGACTACAGCCACTCTCTCCATACAAGCCAGCTTGGGAAGGTCCTCAGAGTCACGCAACTGTGCCCTGAAGGAGGCGGGAGAGCAACAGGAGCCAAGTCTCTGCTCCCAGTGGAGCCAAGCAACTGGACTTGTATTAGAAGAACAGAAATGTCCACAGAATAGTCACTCTGCCTACTTGCCATGGGACTGATGAGCTGTTTCCTGCTGGCTTCTGGAGTCCTCCTCTGCTGGATGCCCCAGAAATGGAGAAATGGCCCCATCCCCTGCCCTAGGAGGAACCCACACAGGAAACATGTTGACCATGAGAGGAGATCCTAGTCTCAGACTGGGGCAGGTTGCTCTGAGTCACTGACGTGGTAATGCAGCCATAGGGCTCTACAGGTACATCTGTCTATAAGACAGGTGGCTATTTGACCTTGCTCACCCTGCTGTGGATGGTGAAGATCTGTCCAGGGACACGAGGGTACAGAGTTAACGTCCCCCTTCCTAGCTACTTGGCACCCTTATCTTCACCCTCACATCCCATGCCTCAAGGGCTGCCCAAGACAATACTGTACTGGGGGAAGAGAATGGGGGGTTGGTGGATTCAAACAGGACACAGAAGCATAGGACGGTGGTTCTGCCATTGGGGCACAGGACTTCCCTTTTATGTCCCTGGGCTGTGACAGCATATCTGAGAGCAGATCTGTCACCAGGAGACACTATGATCCCAGTTTCTCATCTGAGCTCAGTTTGATACTAACTTCCTGTGTGGCCTCAAGCAGCAGCAGCCTCTGCCCTGTCTAAGCTCCGCGGAAGAGTCCAGGAAGGCATGTGGGTGGGTGGGAAGGGCTCTGCAGCTGTAGCAAAGGGGTCAGGACTTTTCCACGGTCACAGGGGGCTGACAACAGTCCCTGACTTTCTGCGGAGGAAGCTCTCCTGAGGCATTGCCACACTGTTGTCCTGCTTTCTCAGAAGCTGTTGGCCTGAGCTTCAACAGCTTCTGGTTTTCCCAGATCATTCTCACCTTCTGTTTCCCGCTCTGCCAGCCCCATCACTGTGTGGTAAGAAGGGCAAAACCAGGGGAGGCTGCCTGTTAGCACACTGGCTGGGAACACTTCCATTTGCCCCCCTCCTTATAGGAGCTTAGGTCTCACAGACAAGGACTGGCTAGGCCTGGTGTGCAGCCTGCCTGGGACGTGCCCATTAGTTTCCCCGACAGCTCCTCAGGCTGGGGAGGTGTGAGCTTAAATGATCCCGTGGTCTGGCTCAGCCTAGAGTACCTTCAGGCCACTCCCCCCACCCACCCCCGCCTCCAGAACACGCCTGCTCACTCCCACCCCCTCTTCCCAAGGGCTCTATGGTTGGCAGAAGCTGGAGTCCTAAGGCATGTGAACACACCCTGGGAACTGAACTCTGGGGGACCTTGGAACCCGCAAGGCTGATTCCCAAACCGGTTTGGCTGTTCCTTGCCATGTGGAGGCTGTCCTGCCTGAGCAAGAGGGGACCCAAGGAGATTCTAGATGAGCTGGGCCTCAGAAAAAGCCGAGTGAGAAAAGTGCCCCGCCCACCGCTCACCACCACAGGACTAGTGGGTATAACTCGGACTCAGATGCAGGCACTTGAGTGCCAAGTCCAGAGAGTGTTTTCATCAGGAAGAGAGTGTCCTACCCTGAAGTTGGCCCCCCACCTCTACAAAGTATTGTGGACCTGAGGATGAGCTTGGGCTGGGATGTTGGCCGAGAACAGCTGGCAGGGTGGCACCTCTAGAGACTCCAATCCTCCCACAGATCCTCCTGTGGGTGGACAGCTACTGCTCCTATTCCGAAGTCAGAAGACTGACTCAGGCCAGTTTAGTGTGTGGCAGGCTGTGACCTTTGTCATCTTAGGCGGTAGGAATGGACATTGGTTGGTTAGGGGTTGCAGACCACTACAGTGGGAAATGAAAGAGCGCTGATAACAAACCAAGACCAACGAGAAGGTTTAGGGGGTAAGGGCGCTTGGTGCCAAGCCCAACAACTTGAGTTTGACTCCCAGGACCCAAGTGGTACAAGTTGTCCTTTGATCTTCACACACAAACATATAAATGCAAATGGTAAAACAAAAAAGATAACAGGCCACGCCTGCCTTTAGTCCTAACACTCAGGAGGCACTGGCAGAGAGGCAGGCCAATTTCTCTAAGTTCAAGGCCAGCCTGGTCTACATAGCAAATTTCAGGGAAGCCAGGGCTATACAGGGAGACTTTATCTCAAAAAGCAAAAGCAACGATAACAACGCAAAGGCTGGGGATAAGCACCTCAGCAGTAGAACCCTTGCCTAACACGCCTGGAGTGCTGGGCTCAATCCTTAGTACCACAAACAAACAAACAGACACAGCAAGTGTGCAGCAGAGGGGAGGGGACCTGAGGAGGTCTTTCCTTCAGAGCCTTGAGCCTCTGGCCATAACAGACAGGCCAGGGTGCATTGTGCCTGCTCTCTACATCCTGGGAGGACATGGGTTCCAACAGGGCAGATCTCTTTGGTATGGCTATCAAGGAATCCTCCCCCCCCCCCCCGCCCCTGCAATTGCTTCTTGCCCCAAGGAGTGCCTGAACGAGTGAAAGGTAGCCCACTGGCCGAGAGGTGGTAAGGGGATGAAGTCAGCTGGCTTGGGATACTAAGAGGCTCTCCTCACACTGGCTGGGCGGGGTCTATAAAGCGAGAAAGGAGGCCCATTTTCCTGTGACTGGAGCTGCAGGTGGGCCTCACTGCAGCAGGTCCAGCCTCAAGATCCATTTCCTTTCTGTCGTGCTTTCTCCTGCAGGCTAACCAGCACTTCCTCAGCCTCAGGGAACTCGGGGTGGGTGGGCGGGGAGGGTTGAGGGACCCAGGAAGGAAATGCTATGGGAGTCTTATTTTCCTCTAATCTCTGAGACATCTCAGGGCGACTCTTGGGCTGGCTCCTCTAGCTAACAGGCTGGAGTGCATCCCAATTCTTCCTTAGGTAGCCCAGCACCCCAGTTCTCAACACACCAGTAGCTGGATGGAGGCAGATCACACGTGTGTGCTGAGCAGCCTGGCTGTGCACTGTGTCAAATCCTAGGGAAGCCAGCAGTCAGTGGCCTCACCATGGTAAAGCTCATGACACCACCATAGGGGGCATCTGGGGCGACTAAGCCTTGGGGAGTTATCATCTCACAGAAAGCGTGTTTCTACAAAGAAGCAATCCAGACCGTTCCCCAAACTCGGGGCATGGGGGCATGTGGCCAGGCGTAGGCAAGACAAGGTTTGGCAGCACTTCCCAGGCTGACCCACACCCTAACATCTGATAACCAGAACCTGTACCTACCATCTACCTTTAGGCCTCAGACCCCTCGCCTTCCACCCATTCCCTGCTTCCCCAGCTGCCTGACTGGTTTAGTTCTAGATTTTTAGGATCTTGGCGAAAAACACAGATGGGGTCTCCTCCCCCCAGCTTCGGGCTAAGGAATCATTTCTGGGACAGCACAGGTGCCATTTCCCCCCTCCCCCCATGCCTCATAGTCCAGGGGCTCTAAAATGGCAAGCAGGGGTGGTTGGTTAGAGGCTTCTTCCTGCCCAGTCTTCAAGTGAGTTCTCCACTGAGAACTGGGTGGCTGGGGCCGTCTTCCTACTCACCACCCGAAAGCAGTTTCATTTCTAACCCCTCCCTGACTGCCTATTCTACGCCATTTCTGAGAAAGCCTGACGTAATGCTGGATGGGACTGGAGAATTACCCGTGCCTGTCTGTGACGGCCTCCTCTCCGGGTGCCCATCAAAGTTTGGTAGGTAGCTAGTCTGCTGCAGGAAAATGCCACTGACTCTTCCTTCTAAACCTTAGGGGTCCCTTTTACATCCTAGAGAAACATTCCAGAACATGTTTCAGAATGCCAACTACCTGCTTAGTCATAGACACACAGGGTTTCAGACAGATGCTATCTAAAGCAAACCCAAAAGACACTCTTTGTATGGCACACTGGAGGGTGGGCGGGCAGACTTTTTTGTTGTTAAAACCTGATATAATTCTGTGTGGGCTTCTTTAAATGTCCACTCATCTTGTTGTAGTGGAAGTTAATTCTATTGACGCCCAGGGCTTCCTGGCTATTCCCATCACTTAGCATGTAATACACCAGTATGTCCAGGACAGAAGTCCCAAAGCAGGACTGAACCATCTGGATCTCCAGGCCAGACATCCTTTTTGTCTGATCCTTAGAATCATCTCTAAGGCTCGTTACAAGTGCTAGACTTCACGCCTGGTGGGGTCTCTGATCCAGTGGGACAGAGCTGAAAAATGTGTTGTTCCACCAGGTCATGGTGATGCTGATGTTGTCTGGTCCCTTTGAGAAGCACTGCCCGGCCAAAGGCGTGGCTAAGCTCAGAGCCTGGTGCTGTGGAATGTTCCCTCAAAGGCTTCAGAATTGGATTTGAGAGACCCACCTTTCTCCCTTTCACTGAAGAACGTCCAGGAGCTCTCCGGCCCCAGCGCTGGGAGCTTAGCAAATGCTCTCTTGTATTGCTGCTAACCTCCCCTTACCTTTGTATCCTGGACTGCAGAGGTTTGACCTTGGACTCTCAGAAAAAGAATCCTAGGCTGAGGACAGGAGTGGGTGGAGTCCTGGTTTTATCACAGAGTTTGGAGCAAGGCGTCTGCACCTGCCTCACCTGTGGGTGATCTTTCTGTCTACACAGATGTTCTAAAGGCATGCAGACCCGTCTGATTGAAGCTTCTCTATCTGGAAACCTTGGGTCCTGCACCCAGCAGCTCTCGGTGCCACCGTCACCAGCTGGTGGCTTGCTTGAGTGACACTGAGTGCTTTGCACCCTGTGGCTAGCATCCCAGGGTAGCCATAAGGGTTGAGTCAGCTGTGGGATCTCAGGTAAACCCCAGGTAAGGTAGGACTTGATGGGGGAGGGCAGGCACAAGACAGACAGCAGCCTGGGCCGTCTGCTGTTCAGTCCCAGCTTCTGGTTTCTCTTCCAGAGCCTCTGGAGGAAGCAACCGTCATTTGTTTAGGCCTCTACAGTGTTTAATCACCATACAACACTCCCGCAACCTCTCCAGCTCCTGCTCTTTCCCTGCAGGAAACAGGGTTTGCCTTCTGCCTCTGATGGACGCCATGAAAAATTAACAGAGGTGGAGGCGAAAGAGAGAAGAAAACACGGTGGCAGGAGGGGCTGGGGCTGGACGGCCAGCTGGCCAAGCTGAGCAGCACCAGCAGGCCAAGCTTGAGGCCTGAGGGGTCGGTCTGACCAGATAATTGGCAACCCAGCAAAGCCACGGGGGCATGGATGGTGGTCAGCATGCAAGTCCAGCTACCCTTAGGGAGTCAGACTTCACTTCCCAGTTTGGACATATCCTGGGATCCTGAACCCAGGGAGATCCTGAGGATGAGGAGAACAGTTTCTTTCTCTGACCTTAAAAGAGCCAGGTCACACAGGCAAGTGTCCTCCGAAGGTTAGCAGCATATGCTAGATAGAAATCAGCACTTCCTTTTCTCCTTTGTCCTGACAGTCCTGGGAACCAGTGAGCACTATGTCTATTCTCCTGGCCCCCAGAGACATCGAGGGACTTGCCAAAGGACAACTAGCAAGAGCAAATGACAGGAGAATCTATTCTCTTTGAAGGAGAAAAACGACCTTTTATTTACAAAGTCCACGAATACATGCTCCTTACAGAGCAGACATTTGTAAAGGCAGCAAGAGGGAGCAGGCTGCAGACCCCACAGTTTCTCCCAATACCTGATCCACCTCCCTGTTCTCTTTCTGAAGAGGCTATGCATGCAGACAATTAGAGTAGTGGACACAGTTGTCATCTGAAACCACTCCCCATTTCCTCTCATCAGGGGACCACTGCTCCTGGAGGCTTTTGGTTTTTTTTCCCCTTGCAGGGCTTTTCTATCATAGACTCACAGGGAAACCTTTTAACATCATATAAACTTTCCTTCTGGGGTGCTCCTTCACCAACTCCAGCCAGGGCTTCCTCCCAGCCACTGGACTCACCGCCTGGCAGACTGGTTTCACTGCTCTGCCGAGCTCTGGTTTTGCTACTTAAAAAAAAAAAATCTTCTTAGCTGACTCTGCAGTCCCCACTTGGAATAACACCAAGGTTTCTCTGTGTGGCTTCCACCACCCTCGTAGTGACTGGGTGACAAACACTAGGTAAGCTGTATGAATCCCCTTTCAATGGGGATTTCAGAGCAAATACACTGTTAATTCACACAGGAATTAAAGAGCATAGAGTCTTCTATGCTCTCTACTTTGTCTCTTTCAAGGACCCAGCCTTGGGACTCCACTGTAATCTCTGCCTCACACCACGGTATGTATGGTGTGTGTGTGTGTGTGTGTGTGTGTAAACAATACATTGTCCAGATGGTGAGACAGGAAGACTCCATGATCTGAGGGTCAGAGAAGATTCTCAGGGAAGGTTCCTTGCACTAATGGAAAACGGAACAATTGTCAGACTCCATGGAGAAAAACTATCACTGAAATACCCCATTAAGAAGTGAGAAGGAAGCTGAGTGTGGTGACATAGGCTTTTTATTCCAGCACTCAGGAGGGAGAGGCAAGAGAGGCAAGTGGACCTCATGAGTTCTAAGACAGACTGGTCTATATGGTGAGTTCCAGGAGAGTTAGTGCTATAAAAGAAGAGAGAGAGGGGGGGAGGGAGAGAGGGGGGGAGGGAGGGAGGGAGGGAGGAACAAACAGAAGGTCAGCTGGTTGAAGTAAAGGGACAAGTCTTGAGACAGAAGGTTGGAGCCCAGGTTGAAGGGCATGGCTCCCCAAGACTGCAATAACTCAGAACGGCTTCTGAGAAAAAGTAGCCTCCTCTTCAACCACCTCGAAGACAGAAAGAGCCCAGGCCCCACTTCCCTGCTCCATGCAGAGATAACCAAAAGAAGAAACCGGCTCAGGAGCCTAGTGGGGCTTTGGGAAGTTTGGCTTGACAGGGCAACAGCATTTAACAAAGCTCACATCATCCATCACTTTGGCCCAGCCATTTAGATACCGGGCATTTGATTAAACTAATGTGGGCGGCTGGGGCGAGGCATGGCTGGGCGCTTCCTACCCTTGCCTACAAATTAAACCGTCACACACAATCCGATTACCTTGACTGCCACATTTATCTTGAGAAAGGGGACATCCATCACTCCTCGGCGGCCGGCTCTACCCACCCCACGTTAATTCCGTCAGGAGGGGAGTCAAGTTTGTCCCAAAATTGCATCAGGTGATGTTTACTCAGTCATTCATTCAACATGGGTTCAAAACCTACTTGCCTCAAATTCCCCAGGAAGAAAATGCAGGCTTTGCCTTCGGTGAGCCCACTAAAGCTTCACGGCAGGGGAAGGATCTACGCTGATCAAAAGGCAGAGTGCAGCCAGCAGACCTGCCTGTGCCCCAGCCTGCCTCTAGCTGAGACTGCCTATGGCATGTCACCACCTTGTCTTCAATGACATACTTGGGGAATAACAGCACAGCACTGCCATGAAATTTCCCCAATGGTAGAAATGTTCTAGATCTATCTATACAACCAAGATCTTGCCTATAACCAAGAGGCAGAGCCGTAAGTGCCTATGGAATATTTCACCTGTGGCCCCGCAATGAAAGAAATGTTGAGCTCAGTCTCATTTAAGTTTAATTCACCAAATTCAAGTGTCAATGGCCACCTGGGGTCCCTACCTCCACTTGCTTAGCATAGACCTATCAGCTACTGCGAAGAGCAAACTCAGTCCTGAGCATGCCCAGTGCAGAAAATGTCCCAGGACAAATGCTCTTGAAGCCTGGATCCCTCCCTTTGGGATGGGATCTCAGGCCAAAGACTCGTTATCTGAAGAGCCTAGAACAGGCATACTCACTCCTTGGTCATATAATCCAGCACGGTGGGAGGCTTCCCTACTTAAAGAAATGTAAGCTGTAGTTCAGAGGAAAAGACGGTACAAGCCTAACCTTGGTGGTACTCCATTTTAAGTACAGATCTGTGTCTTTGAGCCCCAACTTCCCACTGACGCCTGGCCCTCGAGACAGTCAGCAGGAATAGAGGCGAGGTGCACTGTGCCTATAGGCCACACAGCCAAACTTTCAATGCCAGAACAAAGCAGGTGTTGGCTGCCCCTCTCCGCCTCCAGCCTGCTCTAGCCCCTCAGGGCAAGGCTTTACAGTTCTGGACAGAGATGGAGAAGCTACCACCACATTTGGTAGTGCAAAGTCCAGATGGGACACCATCCTGAGGCTTTGTAAGAACTCACGGAGAACTGGCTGCCTCTGGCTTCTCAGGTACCAGTGAGTCCAACTCTGACGTCTGGCAGGTGGGTGGGGCTCAAGGCAGCGTAGATTAACAAGGACCAGAGGGATGCTAGGAAGTCTGGACCAGATTCTGATTCTCAGTCTGCACCTGGGGAAAGCCACTATTCTTTCATGAACTGTGGTGACCGAACTGGCATGAAAGAGCAAGTGTATATTCGCTATTGAGAACTGTCCGAGGTCATGGGCAGGTCAGGCACCACTGCCTGCCCTCAGCAGGCCTGGAGGGATGACAACTATAAAGAATGCAAGCTATAAAGAATGTCAGCCTGATGACCCCACTCCCCACTTAGGACTGTACAGCCTGGACCAGCCCACCTTATCTAGGAGCTTTTAGAACCCTAAACCAGGGCACAGTCACAAGTATGCTTGACCCCTCCTGTGAAGATCAGACAAGATGTGCCAAGCAGTCACTGCCTGGGTAGACTTGACTGAACCTGGCAGAGCCTGGGTCTACTAATCACAGGCAGGCTGTTCTTGGGTCCTGTGAGCTTCAATGCAGTCTGATATCCTAGAGAGAGAGTGTGTGTGTGTGCTCACACACAGACATACACACAAACACAGCTGGAGATGAACAACACACACAGACACACACACAACTGGAGATGAACAGTACACACATACACACTGACAGACACACATAACTGGAGATTAACAGTACACACACAAACACACAGATGGATATTAACAGCACACACACAGACACATACTGCTGGAGATTATAGTACATGCACACAGACACACATAGAACTGGAGATTAACAGTACACGCTAAAACACACATCTACACACACCCCCACACACTGAAGATTAACAGTCCAGACTTAGATCTAAAGGCATCTCATAGTCAGAGACTTCTTACAAACCACAGACAGAAAAGGAACAGGCTTTAACTACTGAAGGGCAGCCTGCAAGCCACACCTCAGGATGGCTGCCCTAGATGGGATGTGGGAGGGGCCTGGATAGAGTCCACCACTGGGCTAGAAGAAAGAGAGGGAAGGATATGAAGAAGGGGTAGGTTCGAAGAACCTAGAGAGAGGAGCTGACCTGGACAAGCCACAGGTGGAAAGGGTGCCGGGAGGAAGAGTTACTGCTGAGAAGGATCCCAGAATACCCCACCCCACACACCATCCTAGAATACCCCTTCCCCCCACACACAAGGCCCACTTCTTTATACCATCCCAGTTTCAAGGAATACTTAGCTACTCACACATTAGTATAAATAATTTTACAACTAATTGTGCTAACACAGGCAAGGAGCAGTAGTTGGAGGAAAACTGGATGTGGGGAAAAAAAATGACAGGTAGCTCTCCCTATACTTAATTTCCAAGAAGCCACTAAGGAACACCCCAGTGGAGACCCTCTACTGCCAGGACCACCAGAATTCTCTCACCCCTCCCCAAAATGCCAACACTCCTTTGTTGCCACTTAAACCAATTTGAGGGTAATTCTGCAGGCAATTGTCTTCCGATTTACAACACAGCTCTGTGATTGCATCCAGGCTGATGGTTCAGGCCGTAATTGTATGGTAATCACTTCTGTTTATGATCGATGCGGAAATCACTATTGTTTTCCAGCAGGCTTGTTAAATCTAAGAAGTGCAGAGGTGGGGAGGGGGGTTTACTTCTGAGTTGGAGCCTGGGGAAGATGAAATTGAGTGGGGCAGTCCAGTGTGGGGGAAGGTGGTTCAAAGACACCCTTGCCTCAGAAGCACAGGCAGAGAGATAGGCAGACCGCACGGAGGAACGAGCTGACACAAGGTGTCCCTCTCGGGCAGTTTTAGAACTGGTCTGAGACTCAGATCCAAACAGAGACGTCCAGAAGGACTCCATAGTCATACAGTAAAAGATGAAGACAGGGATCCACTGGAAGGCTCTTTGCTACACCCATCCCCATACCTGTATGTATGAGTCCTATAGAGAGGCTGAGGACAATGCAGATGCCAGGCAGCAGGTGGGCGACTGGCTGCCCTCAGTTTGGAGCCTACACCTTCTCTATCCTAGGCCTACATGCTTTCTTCTTGTCCTTGCCCTGAGATCGCCTACCTGCTGTTTGAAACAAGGTGGCAGATGGCACCTGGGGGTCCAGGTGTCAGGATCAGGGCAGTGTTGTGAGCTGAGCTGCTGTTTGGGGGCACAAAGGGAGCTGCCCACCTGGTGGGTAGAAACCTGAACCTCCCAGAGGCCACAGAGAATAGATCTGAGCTGGATGGTGGGGAAGGATGGGGGCAATGCCTTCCAAGGCTGTGGTAGACACCTTGAGGCACAGAAGGATGGAACCAAGCTAGGCTGGAGGCCAACAACCCTGCAGGGCGTGAGCGGGCACCAGCTGTCATGGACAGCTCAGGCAAACCTGGATGTTGCAGGCTAAGCTGGGCTGCACAGCATTTGGTTTTATAAATGCACACCCTTCTTCCCAAGGAAGAATGGATGAGACCGTGGGACCCTGGGCTGAAAACGGAAATAGGGAGGCACACTAGGTCCCAAAGCTTTCCAGCCTCCTCTGAGGGGCCTTTCTTACCTGCTGGACCTCATGGCACCGTGTCCTCATTCTAAAAACCCCTAGACCTGGTTCTAGGTGTGGCCCCGGTTCAGTTTAACTTTGGGTAAAAGTGGTAGGCTTCTTCCTCTTGGCTCAGCAGTGAATGTCGGTAATTTCCTAGCTGGAAAGAAGCACTTTCACCAGATTTATCAGTGACAGCCTGGCTCAAGGCCAGCCTAGCCTCAGTCTGTGGCTTTCCTCTCAGCCTGAGTTCTAGGCTCTACTTGTGTCCTGCACCATCATAACAAAGGCAGCCGGGGTCCTGAGATCATGGGCAATAAATCTGATTTGTGTACGTGTAATCCTGGGGATGCTGGGCATGAATGCTCTACCAGTGAGCTATATCCCAGCTCTCATTAACTTTTACTTAAATTTATTGCAAGCAACTATTTCAGTCCATTCTTGAATGGAGAGGGCCATCCCGAGAGCCCTTTAGACTCTCTTGGGGCTCAGATCCTGAATTTGCTCCCACTTAGTCCTCCCCCAGCCACCCCACCTATCCTGTACCAATCCGAGCCTGTGTGTGTGTGCGCGCGCGTGCACGCGCATGTTGTGCATTAGTGTGTGTTTCTGGTTGCCTTTCTCAGAGCGCACCAGGGCATGGCAGAGCATTCCAGAAAAATCCTAGAAGTAGAATGAACGTTCTTCATTGAACTTCTAAGAACCATCTTAAGAAAACAGGCTACTTCTTCCCCAGAGACTTGATTTTCTGAACTATGTCAAACAAGTCATAGTTACTTAACATTCAAAACAAAATCAGTTTGAAAACAAGAATTGAAGCTACAATTATGTTTCCTAAATGGAGAGGCAAAACCCAAGGGGAGAAGCAGTGTATCTTTTGTTTTTGTTTTCATTGGGGGTTAGGGTGCCTTTGTGTGTGAAAGTAGCATGTACTTGGCTGTGTGTAAATGCTATGCATGCGTGCACATGTGCACATGCATGCACATAGGCCATGTTGAATACAATGTTATGAGTCCCTCTTTTGGGATCATGGTATCATCCTCTCCTGAGTACAAGGGTTCCTAATCAAGTCCCAGAGACCAGTAAAAATTCTGTTGTCTGGATTTCCAGTTATTTGAGGCACTTCCAGTAAAGAAGAGACAGGCTTGCAAGGGTCTGCTGACAGTGCAGAAGACTCAGTCCGTGAAAGGAGAAAGCTAGAGAGCTTGCCTCAGCCCTACCTAACATTCCTCATTCCTGGCTCCACGTGACCCATTTGTTCATTAGAATACCTCTTTTGCTGCATGAGAGAGGGCAACACGGTCAAGAAAGTCCCTCTGAACTCTGAAGAGATCTAGAAACATCTACGGTGGCAACTTGTCACTGAAGGTTTGGAGGTAACTGATGGCCTCTGTGACTGCAATCTGGAGTTAAGTAGGGTCAATAATAAGGTCACACGGGTGCTGTGTCCTGTGGTAAGAGGACTCGATTAGAGGCTGAATTATTGCGGAGACTCCCCCCTCCCCTGCCGGCCACCTCAAGGCCTATCCAGGTGACTACGACCAGAGGGACTTCACTTTGAGGGCTCAGAGAACAGCCATCCTAGTGTCCTTTAATTCTGGTGCTAAGCAGGAAGAGAAACTGACCGATCCATTTTTCAGATGGGGAAAACAGAGGCCCCGAGAGGTGAGTATTTTCTGTTGGATGCCCAGGTGCTCTGTTAAATATCTCTGCAGAGTTATCTATGATGAAGCCCACAGAACCTTCCTGCTGCTGGAGACAGGAGAGGATACTTTGAGTGCTGTCACAGTTGAGGAAGCCACAGGATACTCTTAACTGGGCCTGAGAAGATCGAAGCACAGTCAGATTCCAAGAATGAGGTGAGTTACCTCAGCATCTCTATGCCTGGAGCCATGCTAGCTTCCTAGGATCTCTTATCCTGTCCTGAGAGCTACCTCCAGGGAACAGTACCATTAGAAATACTTTACTGGAGTGGCAGGCCTGCCTTCCTGTGGGTGAGGTGCAGCGCTCACTAGCACATGTGAAGGGGACAGGTGGGCCTCATCCCTCAAGCCCAACAGCCATAGGATCCACTAACATTTACACACTGCATCCTTTGTACCAAGCACACTTTTCTAGCCACGTACAAGTGTGTACAACCCACAAGAACACTACCCCATAGCCTCATTTAACACTGATTCAACGTGGAAATCGTCTGTATGAACACACACAGTCAGACACACAAACACTTGCAAATGACCCATCTTCTACATCTCTTCTCGAGCACATGCCCCCGGCAACAGGCCTAGCCACTTCACCCCCAGATGTATGTGCTGCCCTGCACACCACAAGCCTTCCAGTTCCACCGAGGGACTTCAAACTCCCAAGAGGGCAGAGGCCCCACCCAGAACCTGCTCTTTGTTCATTCACTCACTCAAAACCATACTTGCTTGAATTTTCCCACCCAGATGCTGAACACACAAACGTGATGGAGTTACAGCTACAAACTTGAAGTTCATGGCTCCTGCACAAACCCAGGGGGTACTGAAAGTTAGTAATAGGCAGAGGGCCTGGTGGGAGTCACAGGTCTGCATAAGCATAGGCATGGCAGAAAAGGGATGCATTCAGGGTCCCCAGAATGTGGGAGACACACTGGGTGGGTTACACTTTACTGGGGAGGCACAGCATGCTGCCACGGTTCTCAAGTTCCAGGTCATTGGAACAGGGGACATCACCATTTCAGATTAACAGGACCCAGGATCATGGAGGTGTTGAAGGAAGCTAGCCTGAGCAGGCCTCCATAGGGGCTGGATTCCAATTAGGTAAGAGTTCATGGGGGCACTCCTGTAGGTGGGGGACCCCCACAAACTGGGAAGAAACCTCAGGGGTTGCCACTGGAAAAGAGAGATTTTTTTTACCTAGGTCATTAAAGACCTTTTCTGGAGAGAGCCCAGCATAAAAAGCTGAGAGGATTACCAGCCCCTGATCAGCTTGGTCCTGCCTGGTGAATCTTGATTCTAGGTCAGGTGGGGTAGGCAGGAGGGACCTGGCAGTGGTATTTCTTGTGTATCCCAAGCAGTATGCCTGCTTCCTGTTGGGTCTCTGGGTGTTAGCAGAACCAGGAAGGCGATACATCCTAAAGGGAGGCAAGTGGAAGGGCCCTTGCTCCTTCCCACATCCTGACGACTTCTGGAAGCCTCTTTGGCCCCCAGTTACCTCCCAAGCCACAAGAAACCCAGTGGTCACGGCTGTGCGCAGCCTAGTGGGTTGGGCAGGGATTTTATGTGTTGGGTGCCGACTTCTGCAGGGAATTCCCTGGGACTGCCTGAGAATACTAGAGGACCATAGCTGGTAAATAAAAAGCAACCGTGCCCAAAGTAGCCTCAACTCTTGAAGAGAAACCTTTTCCCTGCAAACATCGAGGAAGCCTTGAGTTCACGGTGAAGGCCTGGGGACCCCTGGGCAAGCAAGGCACCCAGGTTTCTCAGGTTACACGGAAGGCGGGAATGCTGCGTGGGAATTCACGCATTGTTCATGGCGGTGCTACGCAAACCAACCATCTCAGAGGGGGACAAAAGAGGGTATATGACTAGGCATTGAGTGGTTCATGACTAAAGGGCCTCCTGTGGGGAGCAGGATGATGCACCTCCAGAGGAGCAGGCCCTGTACCAATAGAGGCTTCTTACAGACTTAGGAGGGCTGCTAATGGTTCCTCTGGACTGACCCAGTTCCCACTCAAAAGCCCACCCTCTTTAGTGGTACAGGGTAACAAGCTAGGTTACCACCACACGGCTTGGCTTACAGACCCTCTGCCTAGATATCCAGGGGCTTCCAGACCTTGATGAGCCACAAACAGATCTCAAAAGATGCTTCTGTGCAAAGTGCCAGAGGCCTTAGGAGCCCAAGGTGTAGACTCCTAGCTCAGACCTCAGGAAGGAAATGAAAGTGGCTGCCAGCACTTGCGTACTTCCTCCACAGCTGGGACGTGAGCTGGGGCTTCCCACTAGCCAGTCAACAGTGTCAGCCCTGTGGCTTTATATCAGGATATTAGGCCAAAGCATACTGTCACTCTCCCCCACACCATCTCGGCCTGTCCAGTTATGGTGGCCGTTCAGAAGGAAGGGATGGCACTTCTACAGGGCACAGACAAGATGCTGCTTGCAGTACACAACAGGAAAAACGAGGCCCAGAGAAGGCTGTGGGCAAGGCAGGTGGAGAAAGAACACTATCTCTCAGGCGTGGGAACAGCCACTTGCGGTACTATAAGAGAGATTTGAGTCAAGCTGTCATTTACTGGGCAGCTACTCTATTCCAGACACAGAGCTAAGTGCTCCACAACCCCATGGCCCACTGGTACCTGCCAGCCAGGCTGCACAGCTGTTTTATTGATCAGAAGACAAAAAAGCCTGATGTTAAGTGACTTACCAAAAGTCACCCAGGAAACTACAGATGTGGGTTTCATAATTACTTCTTAACATGGCTTGGGAAAACCCTGGGTGACCCTGTTTTAAAAGACCTGTGTGCAGCAGGCTGGTGGCGGCGGTGGTGGTGGCAGTAGAGATGGGGTGGGGGTGGGACAGGTAGGTTCTGTCTTGTGAGTCCATCCGAGGCAGATCCCACCTCCTGCAGACCTCAAAGACCTCTTCAAGAGCTCTGTGTGACTTTAAGCATCACAGTGCCCAGCAGAACTCCCCGCCTTTCTGAGCTGTTGTTCCTACACCATTCTGTATGGGACCCACCAAGAACTTCAAAGACTGGGGAACCGAAAATCCGAAATTATCTAACTTTAACTAATACATTTAAATAAGTACCCAAGCTGGGCATGGTGGCTCATGCCTGAGGCCAGCCTGGGCTAGAGAGTGAAGCACTGCCTCAAAAGAGTAATCCCTGAATTAAAAAACAAAACACAACTAATAGGCACAGGCAGCTACTGATAATTGCATGGGATATGTGTAATAAATCTTGGAGGGAGAAGACCCCAAGAAAGCCAAAGACTCCTTACAATGTATACCACATTGGTATCCTGGCACCCTGACCTTAGGTCAAGAACCCAGATATATGTACATACATTCTCCATATATAGCGAGTCCACTAACTTTCTTTGTTGTTTTGTTTTGTTTTGTTTTTAGGTAGACATGGTCCCTGTTAACCTAGACCAGCATCAAAGTCATGGCAGTCTTCTTACCACTGCAGGATTTCAGGCCTCTTATTTATTCCTTGCAGTGACCACCTCTGTCATCACCAGCCTGGGCCCTGGGTCCCTAGGCTGATCCCATAGCGCATCTATGAGGCACCACGCACAGACAACCCTCGTGCATAACTTGTCTCCCCTCACCGTCAAGCAAGGGGATGCCCTGTGGCTGTGTGATCACAGGCTGACATGTCTAACCTTATGGGATTGTGACACAACCCTATCGTTAAAAAGTTTTCACCTGAAAACCGGATAATCAAATCATACTCACACACACACACACACACACACACACACGGATGTTTCTGAAGGCTTTAAGTACAGTTTTGTGCTGCATGCAGCTGCGTGTGCTGGGGACCAGAGGGAGCTTCCTGGGTGGTGGCATTTGATCCACCCCGACACAGCAGAACTGAGAGGAGATGAAAGAAGGTCCCAGCTCTGGTCTGAACCATAGCAGAAGGTGTCAAGTGTCACTCAGCATCCCATGGATCTGGTCCTATGCTTATTATGTGTCAATTACCAAAACACAGAAGACCAAGTGCAGCAGCTTAGCTTGTGAGTGGAGGTCATGGATTCAGCTTCCAGCATTGCAAAGAGAAGAAAAAGGAATGGGGGAGGTGGGAGGGAAGGAGGAAGGAAGGAGAGGAGTGAACGAGGAAGAGAGGAATAAGGAAGAGATTAAACTAGAAAGGAAAGAGGGAGAGAGGAAGGAAGAGAGGTAGAGGGAGGGAGGACAAAAGGGAGGAAGAAGGAAAAGCAGGCAGGCCTTGGGGGCTGCTCCTTCCTCTTTGAAAGCCTCCCCATTTTTCAAATGAATAAGTAAGGATGAAGCCCATGTTACAGAATGTTCTCTGTATACGGTGATTCCACTAATCAGAAGACAAACTCCTGGGAGACAGACAGGGTCCTATAAGTCATGAGGTGCCTTAGGCTCTGACCCTAGGGACAGGGATTATATCCTGGGCCACAAAGGGTGTGAAAAGCCCTGGAAGTGTTCTCTTTCACCTGTCCCCTGCAGCCCCAGTCTCCAGGAAATGCCCTCATTGGATTAGAATTTCACAGACCTGCCTGGAAGGTAGAGAGGCTGCGTGTCTAGGAACAGGACCTATATTCTTACTCTCCCAGTAACCCCCTACTCCTGTCCCCTCTCCAGGAGAGTGCAGAGAGCTGCCTGGGGAGATCTGGACAAGTTCCAGCAAGTTTCCAAAGCTCTGGGGGCGGCAGAGCGCTGCTTTTGACCCACACCATGACAACTGCAAAAACAGAAAGGGCTTTCACTTTGTCAGCAGAAGCGAAGACGTCCCCACTGCAGGATGAGAACCGCCCCTCTTCCAAGCAGATTCACACCTGCAGCTCAGCAGCACCCTTGCTTCTGGCAACCATAGTTCCAGGGGAATCAAATGTGCTCTGGGTGTAAGTGCTTCCAATGAACCACTTACCCTCCGCTACAGCTTCTGGTCCACCTACCGCCCCTTCTACTCCAGTACCACACCTCAAGATACAACCCGCCACGTGACATTTAGTCTCCCACTCACTCATTTCTGGGAAACTTAAGACCGATCCCGTCCCAAAGTCACATTTCCTCCTCCCTGCCACAGCACCAGCGCACAGACAAGACAGAGAAGTGCTCTCAGAACCCCCAGCCCCGCCCCACCCCAAGGTGACTTGCCAGAGGTCACACACTAACGTAGATACTATTATTGGAAAGCTGGGCCTGAGGAATTTTGTTATCCTGAACAGTGTCTGAAGTATGTGGGGAGCTCATTCCAGCTAAACGTGATCGTGGAGGGGCCCCAGGCTCAGAGGCAGGGCTGTCCTGAACAAGCCCCCCCCCCCGCACCCCCCAGTTCTACTTGGTATGGACAAATACAGAAGGCAGCACTGGTTGTTGATCTAGGCTGGGTCCTCCCCTCTGCCACAAGGCTATACAAAACCCACAGGCTCATAGATGGCTCAGGAGAAGCCCAGAGTGGGTTTCTGGCAGAAGTCAGGGACACACAGTTGGGCTACTGTGAGAAGAAAATAAACTGAACCCCTTGAATTGCCTGGGTGACCATTGACAGACAAGCCTAGTCCCCAGATCCTTACATACTGCTGATGGGGCAGGGCTCCATGAATCCCCTTGGAGGGGCCCACATCCAGTGAGATGTAGGACAAGTAGGGGTCTTGTTAACAGGGCTGCAACCTGAGCGTGCAAACAAAGCCCTTGCCATTCTTCCTACTCCCCTAGATGGGTCTGAGATGGGTCTGGAAAACTCCCTTTCAGGTGTGCAGAAAAGCACCCCTTCAGCTAGTCCAGGGCCTGAGGACATAGAGACACCTACCGCTGGGAGGTGGGGGGCTCAGGACACAGGGACAAGGCTGCAGGCCACCAGGGTACTTTGTCTGACTGAAACAAGAAAGAAAGCAGCAGGTAGGTCTCGGTCCAATTGTTGTCAGTGAGGAAGCCACGAAGACCAGGTAAGGGAGGACCCTCACTCTATTCCAGGCCTGCCCTGCTATGACCTTGGTCCCTTGTCCCTGGGCAGTGGCTCCTGTCTGTCCTTTCCAGTCTAGAGGTAGTTACAGCTCAGGAGTTACTTGGGAAGCTGAATGTGCTTGGAGGGTGGGGGCCTTGTTTTTCCCTCAGCATGGTCCCCTGAGAGGCGGCTGCTGTTTGAAGGCCCTGGAGAGTTTCCCAGGCAGCTGAGGCTTCTGGGGAGTGCCAGGGCAAGCATAGCCCAGTGGGTATGCTGTGATACCAGGAGTAGCAGGCCCTGGTGAAGGACAGCAAGGGGCATGCTGGCCTATTTGCCAGGTGTCCCCCTTCCCTCCAGTGGGTTCTGCAGGCTCTTCTCTCTCTGTTGTGGCTCCAAGCAGTCAGGCTACCTGCCCAGTGATGAGTCCATTCTCTTGTGGAGAAGTTGCCCTCTCCTGGGGGACCAAAGCCACATCCAGCAAGGTAAACACCTCCTGGGCCCAGAGTACCTTTCCCTCCACTTCCAGCCCTGCCAGCTCCAAACTGCCTGTTACAAGGACCACCTGACTGATAGATGACTTCACAGAGCCTGACGCCTTGCCAGCACCATGACAGTCCTCAGGGAGGTCTGAGGCTGCTCCTGGGACGGCAGCCCGTCGGTGCCCACTGGCTGACCTCTTTTATACAGCAGGAGTGTTGGTGACACAGGACTCACACCCTCCAGCAAAATTTAACCCCAGTGTTAACTGGGAGCACTGGCTAGTCTCTGCCTGCCCCACACAGGGGCCACCATGACTCAAAACGTTAAGAACATAGAAAGGTCCATGTAACACACCTGCACTGTCACAGGGTGGGCTCATCTCGTTTGCTAAGCCCCCACCCAGCACTTCCACTGGAACTTTCTGCCACTAGAAAGCTGTTTTTTATAATCCAAGCTGCCCAGTAAAGTGGCCGCTAGCTCTGTGTGCCTATTGAATATCTGAAGCGAAGCTAGTGCCAGCAAGAAAATGACCTGAGCTAGCTCAGTACATAGTGCTTGCCTGGTGTGGACAAAACACTGGGTTAAGGACTGGTGACAAATCAAACTGGGCCTGGTGACACAGGCCTACAGAACACCCAAGAAGAATTAAACAAATATTACTTTTATTCTTCGATCAGTTTAACCTTAAAAGCAGCCATCTGCGTGGTTAGCGCAGCCCACCATACTGGATGGTATTTTTCCAGCGAGCTCAGCAGCCATCCCTTATGGGGGTGACATAGCAAAGGCCACTCAGGAAGACCTGAGGCAGGACTCCTAGGAACACGGGTCTTAGTCTGAGCACCTAACCTCAGCCTAGGGACTCATTTTAGAGCTCCTAGGATCTGAACACGGCTGGGTGTTCAGTAGGTGCTCAGCCCAGGCAGACAGGTCTGGAAGTACTCTTCCAATCCTGCTGTGGGCTCTGCACGTTCATACACTCGCTCAGCAGCCACCGAGTATCCATCTACTCATTGCCAAGCATTGTGATGGGCAGTGGAGTGTAAGAAACCCATGGTTCTTGTCTTTAAGAAGCTTGATCATGAATTCAAGGCATTGCTCCAGTAGGAGTTATGCTGGGTTTCTTTCACTCCCTACTGGGCTGGGCACATTATTCCCCCCACAGCTGATATGGGACTTCTTTCTGGAGTGCACGGGGCTGTGAGGGGAAGTGCTCACGGCTGAGAGAGGCTGTGCAGGGGAGAGCAAGAGCAAGCAGCATTAGGAAGCAGGCCTCAAACTCTGTGCAGGCGGTTGCTTCCGGTACAGTCTCAGGTTCTCACCAAAGCTTTGCTGTTTGGTGGTTTCTCACTAAGGAAGTCTAGGGTAAAAATAGCCCTGAAGGGACTTGATTCCAGCTACTTACAGGGTAGTCACTGCCTGGTTAAGACATTTAAAAAAGGAGGAACAGACTTACTATAAGCTATTTAGACCTTAAATCTCAATACACTATGCAGTGGGAGATGAGCTTTGGATCCAGAGCTTCTGAAATGGAGAAGTCTCTCACACCACTCAGGTTTCCCAGTGACATGGCTGTGTTCACTCACTCCTTGGCCCAATTTCTGGCCTATTCTCAAGGATGGGCTATTGAGAAACACTGGTACCAACACTCTGGCAGTTGCCTCACAAAGCTTCCCTCAGAAGAACCACCTGCTATGTCCAGGCCCATTGGTTGTTAAGTGTGATAGTCAAGGGCAGGGCACCGTGACCCCCACTGTAATCCCTGATGCTGCTCTGAAGCCCATCTAAGGAATACTGTCTGCCCTCCTCGGCTTACTGCAGCTGGCTTCCAGGTGAACCAGGAACTGGAACTTATTTATGTCCTGGGCATCAACATTAAAGCTACATCCTTGGGACCTCTGGCAGCTGCTTCTCAGCTCCTGCAGTGTTCTGAGAAACCTCTCTGCAAGGTCTTGTAGAAGATCTTCAGTCAGATGCCAGCCACCCCTACCCACCACTGAAAGGCCCTTTTAGTGCAGACAGATTCTCCTTTGCCGCCTCTACCTACCAACACCACTAGCAGCAGCAGGGGCAGCTTTTCTAGCAAACACTTGTCAGAAGTCTGCTGTGCACCCATCACCTCTGGGAAGGGAGTCCTGTAGCAATGGGAGCCCCCAGCTGTCTTCAGCATTAAGGATTCATTCTGATAAATGGGTAGCTTTAAGTTAAAACCCTTAGCCACTGCCTCCACCAAAGGCTTCTGAACTAATTCTTATTTTTGAAAAGGGAACCTAACAGGAATGGAACCTTGTAAAATGTCTGCTGGAAAACCAACACTTCACCTTTAGGAAAGAGGCGTGGGGAGCACTCTTTTTGGTCCCCCACCTATCGTCTCCTCCAGAGGAGGAAGCAAGGTCTCCTCTGTGGGTGCACAAAATGGGCCTTGTGCACGCTAAAGCCACTCTCATGGCCAAGCCTCAGGCTGACACCATGCAGCACACGGTGCTACCCACAATGCACCGGCTCTCCTCTGTCACACACATGCACGCACACTCACCCCCGCGCCCGGAGGGAGCCAGGGCCCGGCCCGCGGGCGCCCCGCGCCGACCCCTCCAGCCCCACACTCACCTAGAAGTTGTACAGCCCGCGGTCCCGCCCTGGCGCGCCGAGAGGCTGGAGTCCAGCCCGCGGCGACTGCAGTGTGTTACTCCGGGCAGGGATCAGCCGGCGCCGAACAAAGGCTGCGAGCAGGCAGCGGGCGCCGCCTGCATCCCCGCTCCGCGCCGGGGCGGCAGCGGCGGCGGCGGCGGCGGCGCGGGGGCCCCGGGCAGCAACGGCGCCCGCTCGCTCCGCGCTGCCCGCTCCGAGGGCGCTCCGACTCCCGCGCTCCCGCTCGCTGCCGCCCGCCACCGCCGCCGCTGTCCGGCTACCGCACCGCACACATCAATTATTCATCGCCCGTCTCCAGCTTCCCGGGCGAAGCCAATCACAGGCGGAGTCTCCGCTAATGGGGCCGCCGCCGCCGCCGAGGAAGCAGCCAGCCGCGCGCCCGGGCGAAAGCGACAGCCCTCCGGGGACAGGGATGGGAACCGGGGGCGCGCGGGGGGGGGGGGGGGGGATGCACTGGGCGCTCAGGAGAAACTTCCCACGGCCCGCCGCGCTGCGCCGCGCTCCTGGACCCCGCAGGCGTGACCACCCAGCCTGCGTGCCGCCGCGTGGGGCCGGGGGCTCGGAGGAAGCCGGGCGCGCCGCGGCGGCGCGGGGTGGGGGGAGGAGGAGAGGGAGGAGGAGCGCGGGAGGACGATGAAAGGCGAGCGGCCTTGCCTTGGCGTCTCGGGGGAGCCCTCCCCGCCCCGTGAGCCTCGAGCCCGCACCCCCGCCCCGCAGCCCGCACTCACTCGCGTGCGCAGCCCGCTGGCCCAGCCACTTCACTGCGAGGGAACGCTAGTGACTGGGGATCGGAGGCAGCTCACATTTCAAACTTGGCAGGGGTGGTGCTGGTGCACGCCGCCGCCTGAGAGAACGCACGACCCGACGAGTGGCGCTTCAGCCTCCGGGCGGGGGCGGCGACCGGGCCCCTCTCCCTCCCCCGCCTACGCAATTAATTGGAAGGAACACTTGTACGAGTGGGGCTTCTGGAGCGCTGTCGCCCGAGGGGGCCTCCGGGAAGGCGCTGGCGGTGGGTGACTTCGGGTGCCTCTCGCCCCCGCCGGCGAATCTTCCCAAGTGGTCATGCTAATGAGGGTCCGCGGCGAGGCCCGGGTGGGGGAAGGGGCGGGGCAGGCTGGGGACGTCCAGTTGCAACCTAGGTTTAAAAGGTTTTCTGAACAGGTTAGTGGGGGTGGAGAAGGTCTGGTAGCTTGGCAACTTACTCCCCCGGCACAGGGGTTCCTATCGCCCCTGGGATTTCCCGAACGCGGGGCCCAGGGTAGGGTGAACTGGCGCATGTAAGCTCTGGTCCCCGACTTCGGGGAGTTCCTGTGCCGGGCAGCTGTAGGGAAGCCGGGGGCGGCTGCTGTGCACAGCCCCGCCCCCGCTCCCGAAGCAGCCGCCTTCCTGACACTGCATCCTGTGGTGGCCGCGGCCTCTTCCAGCCAGTCAGTAGCAAGGGTTTCTGGCTTTCCGCATCAGCTTTCTCTTCCCACTCCTCTGCCCCTTAGGCACCCCTGGAAACCCATTAGCTGCACCGCCTAAAAAGATAAGCTCCCCTCCCTCCTATGAAGGCTCTAACCACCTAGATCACTCGCTAGGGAGAAACTGTTTTATAGCCCCCCTTGGTCCCGCCCACTCGCCAGTGAAAGTTGTTTGAATGAGCTCCTAACTGCCCCAATTAGGAAAGTGGGAAAGGCCGGTCACTCACCCCCAAGAAAGGCAGCCAAAAGCGGTTTTTAAATTTCCTGCATCTGGACACTGATCTCGCCGGCATGGGGAATTGACGCCCTTTGCCTTTGAGGGTCGTTCTTATGGCACAAGTCCCTTCAGTATAAGCTCTCGACTTGTCCCTAAGCATTTCTGCCTGACTTACTGCCTGCCACGGAAGTTGCAAGACAAATCACTTATCTAGAAATTATGCTCTTGCTCCTTGTTTGACACAAGTCGTTAGCAGGCTCTAATCCCACCCACTGCCACTTGAAATATCACTTTCAGGATGGCATTTGGAAATGCAGTTGTCATAGGCTTTCTCTCCCAGGAGCTGGTTAAATAGATTAATTCCTACTTCATAACTGGCTTTCTTTTTGCACAAGGACCAGCTTCTGCGAGTGAGATTAATTGGCATCTCTTTACTGGAAGGGCCATCCTCGGGGCAGTGAGGGAATGGACTTCTCTCTGTTGTGCACCTATTTCAGGTGGGGCTCACTCTCACATCTCCTCCTGTGTTGAAATGGTTTCTTTGGGGATATTCATTTACTCACGAGGATATTTACTGAGACTCCACACAGCCCCACAGAGATTTAGGGATCAAAGACTCTCCCTCCCATTGTTCCCACAACTCAGCATAGCCAGCAGGTAGGGCCCACTTTGGCCCACATTACAGAAGCAAGCATGGAGACACACATCCCTAAGATTCACTTCCTTTCCGGTGTTAGGCTGACTTAGTCTTAATTAACCAGAATCCAAATACTAAAGCTCCTAAATAACCAGACCCCGTCCCCCATCCCCCCTCCCCCCCCTGCATCCTCCTAAAGTTTTGTACAAGGTCAGTTTACAATTCTCAATAGATTCTTAGGGCCTTTTCAGCTGCCAAGAGCACACACATATGGCAGCAGAATGCACTAACTTTAGACAGATAACCTCAGGACAGGAGAGATAGCTCAGAGGTTAAAAGGTTTAGAGCTCTTGCAGAGACCTGCGTTCTGTTCTCAGCACCCATGTGGCAGCCCACAAGCATCTCTAAGTCCAGTATTAGGAACATCGGAGCCGTCTTGTGGCCTCCGAGGGCACCAGGCACACAAGCGGAACGGACGAACAGGCAGGCAAAACCACTCACACGTAATACATACATATATAAATGAAACATAATATTTTAAAGAAAGGTCATTTCTGTAGGTTGAGTGAGAATTCAGGACTGAGCAAAATTTACACCTTGGAGACAGGGATGTGGTGGTATCAATCCTCTAGAAACTATAATGACACAGTCCCGCCATTGTTTTGCCTCTAAGTCCTATCTTCTAGATCTCCTAGGGAACCACTTCAAAAACACCAGAGTGGGGCCCAGAGAAAACAATTAATACTGCAAGATTCAGGGTTTTCCAAGGTAACCCAAAAAGTAAATACTCTTCACTAGCATATTTACATAATTAAGAAAACAAATTGTTTTCAAGCACCCATTCATCAGTCCAAACTGGCCCTTTTCACTTGCTAATTTCTAGGCTCTCGGCTCCGGAATCAAGTCCCTCTCGGCCCTCTTAGTTAGCTCTTTTTAGGATTGCCGCTTACAAAAATGCCGGCACTCCACACACTAAATTCTTTAGAAAGGCCTTCCCCAACTAGCTCCAAGTTCCAGCCAGCTCCACATCTCTAACTTCCAAAGATTTGCTCAAAAGCCTGGGGCCCACAGCCGCTGCTCCACCCACGGCTTGCCTTGATAAGGATCTACAGCAAAGAGGCCGCAGACAAAGGCATCCCGCGACTCTACTCTCTGACGCTCAGCAGCTCTCCGAGTGACCTCGGCAAGTCGCCCCTCCCCCCCCACGCCCCGGGGGGAATGACTTGGGAGGAAGAAGAAAGAAATAAAGAAAGGGCGAACTGTAGCCCCATGCTGTGGCTCCTTGATGAATGGCCGCCAGGCTCCGGAGCCCTGACACTGGATCAATAGCGGATGGCTTTTCTCGCGGGTGTCTGAACTCCTGCCGTGGGCCTTAGTGAAGAGGAGCCGCCAATAAACACAGTGCTGGGGCATGGCTGGCTGGCTGGCTGACTGGCTCCGGAGAGGGGATGCTTTATCCTCTGTGGGCCTGTCAGGCAGAAGCCCACCTCTAAAGGACCTGGTAGAGAGGAGGGTTGGGAAGGGAGGTAATGAAGTCAGGATACCACTGATCCAGCTCATGGATTAGGGGTGGGCCTCCTGGCATCAGTTCCAGTAAGTAACTAAGACACCTACCTGAGATGCAGGTCTCTCCAGGATTAAAAGTGGTTCCAAGCTGGATCACCCCCCACCCCCATATACAGCTTTTTTTTTTCCTAGTGGGAGGCCTAGAGACCCAAAGGCCACTAGGGAGTTAAGAAGGTAGGCAGGCAGGAAATCAGGCACAAAGGTCTGGCACAAACAAACCAAGCACCCAAGACCAGGGGAGGCAGAACTATGTTGCCATGATGTGGCCCACATTCTGGGCAATGGGTTCTGAGCCCCAGAGATGGAGCAGATCTCTAACTCAGGCAGTTTGCTGATTCAGTGGGATTGAAAATCCTGATGACAGAGGGATGCCAGTTTTGTGGGCTCAGACACTCAGTGGGAAGATACTGCGAACAGGCGAGCCCCTGGTATGTATACCTGGTCCTTGAGAAGCATGGAAAAGATGGGGGGGGGCAGAAAGGATTGCTGCTCTGAAGCCCCCATGCAGGGAATGAGTCACAGGACACCAGCCACACAGGCAGCTAAGTTGCCTAAGGATCAACCGACAGCATTTGGTGTGAGTCACCTTCTGGGCCCTGCCTCTAGAAACCACCACTTCTGGGGCTTCTGTCTCCCTTGCATGGTCAGGACACAAAAGACACACACATCCTTGCATGATACTGTTTACTCTGCCATTCTCCCTCAGTCCTGGTAAGTCCTTCCTAATCTTGGAGATGGAAGGCACAGGTAAGGTTTGGCTTGTGGCCAGTGCAGGTGTTGCTACAGGAGCCTAGAGGTTTGACTACACCAGGGACACAGTGCAGGGTCACAAGGCTGGGTTCCCCCCTTTATCCCTACTAACACCTGGCCATTGAATGCTAGTGTAGGTTCGAACACTTTCTGAGCATTAACACACAGCATCCTTACTGTCCTTTTTGGTCAGAGGTTATGTGCCACACAGAAGGCAAAATAGGGATAGTGAGGCCAGGCAAAGTTTGGAAAGTACCTAAGCCTTTATACATGCTGTACACACTACACGTTATCCTGTCCGACATGGGATGCCTAGACTCAGCATTGCCGGTGCCCACCTGAGCCACACAGCCAGAGCAGTGAGCAGAGCGCCTGTATTGCTCCTAGCACACCACATGCCACATGAACAAACGACTTAATGCTTTGTTTCTTTTAAAATCCAGCATCTGTACATTTCACCTACTTGCTGTTGGCAGGGACAGTTCCATCAAAGATAAGATGGGAAGGAGACCTCATTACCCCCTCCTCCCATCCTAGTGTCCCCTTCCCTTCCTGGAATCGCCCCCAGCATGGTTCCTCATCCCAGACCCAGGCAGCTTTTCTCAGAACCCTGCATTTGGCTTCTGCCCAAATCCTATAATCATTTCATTTTGAAAACAACACCAGCCTCTGCCCCTTACCTCCACTCAGCATGTACGAGAAACCCTACAATTTCCAGGTTATTGGAAATCCAGGAAAGCTGCCTGCATGGCTGGCAGTGGTGGGGGAGTAAGCTGGGGACTCATGAGCCGGCTCAGAATGGCCCTTGTAGTCTTTGGGAACTGCCTTTTCCTGACCTACTCAGCTGGTAAGGGGACTAAGTCGGGCTCTATACTTGTGAGAACCCCTCAACAGGATTGATGCCAACAGAGAGAGCCTGATAAGCAAGGGTGGGAGCTGCCCCCAGGGCTGGAGTGGAAGCAGGAAGAGTTGCGTCTTCCTGAACTCAGGAGGCAGAGGTTTAAGAACCAAACACTGGACAAGACCGTTTGGCTCTCAGAATCTACTGGACAAATGGGTGAGAACACCCAAAAGCAGGTCTTAGTGAAGACAATCAAGATAGACTGAGAAGTCATGGTGTGTTGGTGAATTGTATGACTCCCCAAATGTTGATTACCCCCAGAACATATGAAGGAAACCCTATTTAGAAACAGCCTTCTAAAGGGCTGGGCAGTGGTGGCATATGCCTTTAATCCCAGCACTCAGGAGGCAGAGACAGGAGGATCTCTGTGAGTTCACGACCACTCTGGTCTACAGAATGAGTTCCAGGACAGACTCCAAAGCTACAGAGAAACCCCGTCTCGAAAAACAAAAACAAAAAATAAAAAAGTCTTGGGCTGGTGGGATGGCTCAGATGTAAAAGGCTAGGCTCACAACCAAAAATATAAGAAACAGAGTCTTTGCTGAAGATCAAGTTAAGATGAGGTCATGAGTGTGGGCCCTAGTCCAGCATGACTGGTGTCCTTGAGAAAACAGGACATTTAGATACAACAGTCAGACGTGCGTCCCTTCTTCAGGGAGGAGTAGGCAGGCTTTGGAGACTGCAGCAGCTTCAAAGTCCCATCTGAGGCGCTTCTAGCAGCCTGGAGGGAGCCCAGGGCTGCCCCTTCCCTGGGTTGCCCCTTCATAGGCACCTGGCAAGGCCCACACTTTGGTCTTGGGTATTCTGGTCCCCAGCAATGAGACAATTAATGCACACCATAAAAAGCATGGTACCTGCTTTGGGGCCTTTATTAGTGGCAGCCCATGAACATACGGTGAGTCTTTTGAAATCTTAGTCACAGCCCATCACGATTCCAGAGGCTTCAGCTAAGTCAGTCCCGATTATGGCTCATGGTAGGGGTCTCAGCTCCTGTGGCCGGCCAGTCATTGCTCTGGACCCACTTCCTCCACTGCCTCTGTTTACCCTGCGGCAGCCTCCAGACCCCCTTCCTGTTTCAGACACCGAAGTTTACCATCAGGATGCTGCCACCTCTTGCAGGTTCTCCCTTCACAGGAGGGCCTTCCTTAGCCTTGCTGCCCCACATTACAACCCTTCCTGCCTCATCCTGAGGGTTTTAATGCTGTTTCTCTGGCTGAAGGGCAAGCGTCATCAACTGGGACTGCTGTCTGGTAGAAACTGTACTGACAGTTTCTAAAATATGCCCTACAAATCCTTAATAAATATTCTCTCTATATAGGAGACCGAGAACAGCTGCCTGAATTAATGAGGGAGTTAAGAAATGAATGATGTAGAGCCACTAATCATAGGCTCCAGAGATATGCATGTCCTGGCTACCTGTGTCTACCTATCCAGGGACTAGGTAGCCAGCTGACTGTCTGGCAGAACACAAGCTTATTTTCCAGGGAGGAAATCTGTTTGGACAGGAAGCTTAGGCTGGCTAACAAAGAGGCCGGGAAGTGGTGGGTGCATACCACATGAACCAGGCCTCTAATGAATCTTTTCCCATTGATTTCTAGAGTTGCCTTTGAAGGGAGGGGTCACAGAGGCAGTTCGAATGTTCATGCCTTGGCAATCCTAGGGGTTTTATTACTTCTCCCAAGACACAGCTCTGATGGAGGTTTCCAGATGGCTCTAGGCCTGGACCCATGTAAGATCATTGGAGCTGGAAAAGCAATTTCCTTTCTTGTCAGAGCAGTCTGTGTGTCTGTGTGTCTGTGAGGTTCAGAGAGGTGCAGCGGCTGCTTTCCATCACACAGCAAATTGGAAGCCAGGGGACGTTCTTCAGCCCTAGCCCTGTGAAGAATGGGGACTTCCCGTGCATGGTGGTAATTGGCTGCCACCCAGATGTGTAAGTTGAGGGGGTTGGAAGGGAACGACACAGGAGCTCCTGTTCTGGTAGGTTTAGTTTCTGAAGGCCTTGCTTCTTGGGGTACTAGAGAAGGGGAGAGCAGAGGTTAGTGTAGTGGGGGAGCATGCCCTGACATCTCAGTGTTCTGGGCAGAAGTTTCAGAACTCAGCAGGCCCATGAGGTTTGCCAGGAATCTATCTCCTGGTGCGTCTCTCACTCTCCTCCCTCTGTCCTGGCTGCCTGTTTTTTTTTTTTTTTTTTTCCCACAGTGGGTCAAGTGAGCCAGCAGTGTCTTCTTCTCCCAAGTGTGGTCCCACCTGTCCCCCACCTCCAGGGGCTTTGGACATGAGCAAACAGGCCACGCAGGAATGTGTGTCTGGGGAAACTCGGAAGCTGGCCGCCAGGGCAGGGCAAGGTGTGGGAGGCCCAGTGTTGAAATCAGGATCCTTGGAGCTGCACTCAGTTGAGTAGCACATGCCTTCCAGGGAGAAAGCTCTGTTGCCTGCTGGGAGACCAAGGGCAGGTCACCATCTTTCTCAATAGCAGGGAAGACAGCTAGTGTGGATTCTGTACCTCTCTTCCCCTAAGTACAGCTAGGTAAGCCCTAAGAGGCAGCAAGCCCATTGGGGTGACCTTGCTCATCTCCTAGGAAGGTGGCACTGGGCCAGGCAAGAGACCCAGTCACATCACTGAAGCCGCCTCTATTGTAACAGACACACAATGCTTCTTTGCCTCTCCATTTCTTGAAGCTTATTTATAAAGATCTAATTCTGTTAGATCAGATACTTCATAAAGGCAGGAGCTGTATCTGTTTTGTTCACTGGCACATCCCTGATGGTTTGTGCCTGAACCACAAAAGGTGCTTGACAAATGTTTATCGGATGACAAATGGAGAACCACTAACTTATTAGTTGGTGGTACTATTTCAGCGCTACCTTTTATTATCTATATCCCACAACTGTCCCATAAATGATTGTATATTATATATTATTTTAGGCTTAAAAGACAATCAACTTTTACTTTAGAATTAGTTAAAATCCGAAGTAAAACTCCCAGCCCTCTCCCCTGCAAAAAGTGTTATATACCATATTCACAACCAGTAACTTGGGTATAAAGTATGAAGTAACCTTTTATCCCTGACTGAGTGTCAGAGGTCTGGCATACTGGTGACCTAATACACTTAGGTGACCCAAGAGTGAGGTGTGTCCACTGGACATGATGGAGGTTTACCCTCTATCCCTCTTGACATAGCTCGCTTCCACCCCAGCAGACTTCTGTTCTGGTCTCTAAACTGTGTTTTCTGCCTCTAGCCCCAGCTCCATGGTAAGTCTCCTAGAAGGCAAAGCTGACTGTGTCGCTCATCTTGTCAAAACAGTGCCCTGGCTTCCTACAGTTGCCAGGACCGAGTCTAAGGTCCAGCTTCTGAGACTGGTGTTCATAGCCTCAAATGATGTCCATGGCTTGGATGGTTTTTTTTCCGGTGCTTGCTATAGTGTTTGTGTGTATGAACCCTGGTTTGCCTACATTATTGGTGTTACTGGTCTTCCTACATACCAGTCAACATGCTGGGCAGCAGCTGGGGGCCAACATGGAGTTGGGAAGAATTGGCCATGCAGGAGTGGTAGGACAGGGGAGCCTCAGCCCTGTCCACCAAATTCTGGGATGTTCCAAGGGTGGAGGAGCCATGCGTCCCTGTCAGTAGCTTTGCCTGTCAAAGAAGTTCCATCTCTGGGCCACTGTGATATGGGGGCACTATGATATGAGTGGTTTCCCTCTAGAATGTATGTGTTGACACCTGCTATCTAACGAGATTATGAAGAGGTGGGACCTTTGGGAGGAGAGGAGGTCATGATGGCTGCACCCTCAGGAAGATGATTTCCTCTATGAAGAGGCTTGGGGGAGCTCTGTCACTCCTCTTGCCAGGGAAGGATGCAGGAAGTAGGTGCCAGCAGATACCAAGGGCCATCCCCAGGCCCCTAGCTGCTCTTGCTTAGATCTTGGACTTCCCAGTCTCTGTGCTGTGTGCTGCAAACTTCTGTTGTCCATACATCACCCAGGTTGAAGGGTGCTGTTAGAGCACTCTGCACACTGCCTGCTTTGTGCTTTAGTTAACTCAGCTGGGATGTGTAGAGTGGCAGCCCTGGGATCCAAGCTATTGCTCCTGAATGGTCTGGAGCATAGAGAGCCCACACCCACCTTGGGTTTCAGACAGACCTGAGAGCATGGTGTGTAATTGAATTTGGCCTAATTAACTCATTGAGCTGAGGAACAACTATTACTGACAGAGCCCTGAGTGTCAGGGGTGACTAAATGTCAGGAGCCAGGAGAAAACGCCAGATCCTGTAAGCTCCCACACCCTCAGAACCCTTAACTCCCCAAATGCTAGAAGCCCCAGAGCTAAGAGGCACTGCTCCTGTCACACAAAAGGAGACCAAGGCTCTAAGAGACGCGCTCTTCTGTCTGCCCGGGATGCCCTTTCTCACCCTTCTCTCAGGGCAGCTTTGCTCTTTGGAGCCTTCCTTGGTCAACCTTTCTAAGTTCTCAGCCAGCCGTGAGGTGCTTTCACTGTCCTCTGCAGACGCAACACTAGAGAGCTTGCTGTAGGGTGAAAACGGTGCTCACCTCACATACACTGTTTGCTGTGTCTAGTACAGAGTCAGGCACACAAGCCCGTAACATTGGAAGAGGCCCTGCTTCGAGGCCAAGAGCCAGGGGCTTCAGATATGAGCCCTCAGCTTGAAGCGAGGAAGAAGCTAGAACCAGGTTCAGGGTCCCACATTTGCAAAGAAAGAACCTCGTGGCTTGAGTTTCAGTGCTCCGCCCCCCCCCCCCCCCCACACACACACACACTGCTGTGGTTAAGTGGAAGAACAGGCTAGCAAAGCATCCAAAAGCAACTGGTATACAGAAGCTCAGGTCTGATGGGACTGAGTCAGCAGCCCACTGGCCTAGTCAGGAGGCCGCATTCCCATTCACCTCAACCTCTCCGGCTATCCATAGACTTCCAGGCACCCTCCGTCCTCCTTCAGGGACTCAGGTGTACCTGGATCTGAATTCTAGTCCTGCCATTTGGTAGTGTGGCGGGGAGGGGGTGTCCGGCAAGCCACTCAGCTTCCTGAGTCCCAGATTAAGATTTTTGTAAGGAGCAAAGGAGAGGATGAGTGTGTCATGTTTGCCCAGCATCTACAGCATGGTGACGATTCAATAAAATCTGTCTCCTTAAACTGATTCGTCAGTGCATAAGCAGAGCAGCCCCTATCTGAAACCCAGAATCATCTCAGATTTCTGGGTTTAGGGTGGAGTAAAATAAGTGTATATACATATTCTGGGAAGGGGAGCCAAGTCTACTACTAAATTAATTTCCAAATAACAGAAACTTTATGCAAATAGTCTGAAGGAAAATTTTAACAACAAGGTGCACTTATTGTTAAAAGACGGGCTTATATAGACAAGGCTAACCTCAGGATATCACTGAGGATGGCTCGGAATTTCTTCTTTTCCCACCTCTATTGTTGAGTGCTGGGATGGCAGAAGTGTGCCACCGAGACTCATTTTATCCAGTGCTGGGGTTCAAAGCCAGGGCTTTGGGCATGTCAGTACTCCACCAACCAAGCCCTGCACTGTTGATGGGATCGGGTGTGGAATTTTCCACCTACAAGTATTCAACAGCCAGGCATGGTGGTGTTGACCTGCAATTCCAGGACCTAGAAGGTGGTACCATGAAGAGTTCAAGACTAGCCTGGGCTATATGAGATCTTGCCTCAAAAACTTCAAAAACAAACAACCCCCTCAAAAACACTTGAGATTGTTAGCAGTGGCAGGGGGTGTCACAGTGACAGGCATTGTACGGTATCCGTCGGGCCCTATGAGGGTCAGGGATGCTGGGAAGACCATGTTCCACTCTGTGCTGGTCTCTTCTCAGATCAGATAGGCGTTGAGCCAGTGATCTCACGAACCCTCTGCACTCAGACATTCATGTCCGAGAGTAACAGGAGCAGGAAGCCGAGAGCCAACACTTACGCTCATTATGTCATCTCCAGCAACTCACTGCTGGAGGCCTGACCTACTTATCACCCAGGACTTCCTCTCTCACGAGGGATTCTTTTTAGTGGGTGGAGGACAGCGTCCTGTATCTGCTCTGTCTCAGTCAGTGGCAAACAAAACACCTCTTATTCCTACGACATCCTGTTCTCTCTTCCAACAAAACAAAACAAAACAAAACAAAACAAACAAAACACAAACAAACAAATAAAAAACCCACCCGGGAGGGAGGGATCATAGCTCCATTTCTTGATATACCAGAGGAGGTGCAGAGTGGTCAGGCTAGTTTTCTGAAGTCACACAGCAGCAAGGCTGGGGCTGTGTGCCAAGGTAGAGTGAATGCTTAGTATGCTGGAGGGCCTAGGTTTGAACTTCAGCACGAGTAAACAAAGCCACAACTCAAAAGCAGGCAAGCAGATGGCAAACCTAAGGCAGCAGCCGTTGCCATCTGCAGATGGACAGTACTTGTCTCCTCCTTGTTACTCAAATCATTTAAGCCCAATGCCTGCATTGGTCACTGAGAGCCAACCATGCTGGACTGGTCAGGACATGGCATTAGATAACATATGGTTGATCGCAAGAGAAATATCCACTTCGGTGTAGGAACTGAAGTCTTGGCAGTTCTAGGAGGGCCGTGTGCATGGCATTCTGCTGCTCAATGCACAAGGATGCCCGCTGCAGGGGCTGGTGTTCTGGTTCCCAGCCCGTTTCTGGACCTTCAGCTGAGACGTCATCTTTGGTTACCTGCTTAGGTAGGTATAGGAGTTCTACATAGAGCTAACAGAGCTCTTCTCAACCAAGGGTAGAGCCTGGGACCATAAGCTTAAAATTTAACTGTGGTCCAATCTGGGCTCCAGTGCCCTGGGGCTCAGCATCCTACTTCTATATTCGAAGGGGGAGCCTCTCTGCTCTTTTTTTTTTTTTTTTTTCCTCCATGTGGATACAAAAGTCAGACACAAGGTCCAGCTTCAGAAGTGGAGTATCTGACTCTTTTTCCGGGGATCACCAAGTTGCCTCTGTTCGCACAAGGGTACATAAGTGGTGCCTGGACATACTCACCAAATTTCACAGATGCTCATCTGGCTTGCCCAGGACTAGAACTGTACTATCTCTTGCCTCTTCAGGGAAGGTAGGTTGTCTGCCCTCTCTCCCAAACCTGTCTGCACAGATATGCATCCTGGCCTCTGGGAGGGAGGGAGACATCTGGGGTACATATGAAAGGGAGATCAGGACCAGGAAGAAACTTGAGGGAACAGGACTACTATATGCTAGCTACGTTACTTCTGTGGTTGAGGCATTCAGGAATGGGCAGAGCTAAATGGCAGCGGGCATCCCAGGTTTGTGCCTTAGACAGAGGAACAAGATGAGATGGTGACTCCACGGTGGAACATAGCTGAGCCAGCAAGGCTAGGGCTGTAGAGAGCTGAGCCCCCAGAGGGACAGGAAAAGACAAAGAAGATGAGGAGAGTAGGAGCGGGGGAGTGGGGAGGGACAGGGGTAAAAAGGCAATAGAGAATAAAAGAGGAAGGGGCATGGAAAGGAGGGAGAGAGGGAGGAAAGGGAGAGGTGGAGAATGCTCAGAAAGAAGCAGTGGGCCCCCAGAAAATGGAGCTTCCCTGGCAGCCCCAACATCAGAGCAGCACACCCTCAGAATGTAGTTGTCTAGTTCTGCCTTGACCTCGTCCCTCTCCAGCCATGTGGTCCTGAGCACTGGACTTTACTCCTGTGAGCCTCAGCTTCCTCATTCAGCAAAGGAAAGCATTCCATCATGAGCTGCTAAGGTAGTACGGCAGAGAGCTGTGCTTCCCCACCCCCCACTGTCTCGTCCTCTGGCTCCAACCTCATACAGTCAGCTTCTTGCTAGATGGCCAGCAGGAGCTTTGACATGCCCCCTACGCTATCCTATCTGGGCCATGTGACTCTTCTGACATTGTAATCCTGCTAAGCATGTCCCTGCCTGGTCCCAGCGTGTGAGCTCTTTGAAGGTGCAGACAATCTCGGGGCACACAGGTGCTTATGTTGCAGGGGTGAATCCAGCTTATTTTCAATAGGCAGCGAGTTTCTGCTGACTATAATTACGAGGCAGTTCGAAAGGCAGGCTCCTAGTAATTCCTGTTTCCTGCCAGAGACAATAGTGTCTCTTCATTCCAAACAGGTGAGACTGGGTCCTCTGGAATTCCCTGCAAGGAGTCCAGCCCCTGGGCAGTGTTCCCCAGCTGGCCAGCCTCAACAAGCCTCCATGTTCCAAGGAAGGTAATGAGGCATCTGCTAATGATAAGCCATTGGCCAAAGCTCTCCTGTTCTGACAGCAAAGGCAAACGACATAGCCAAGGTGGGCCTGCTTCTTTCCAGCCACCTGCCTGGCTACCACCCTGTCCCCAGAGAGGGAATTATCATTATGCAGAACTTCCACTGCAAAAACACAAACACCTGGTTGCCTGGGCAGCACCTTGCCAGGGTGACAGGATCCAGATGGTCCCTCGAGAGATAGCAGGGTTGCCACGGAAACAGAACTGCTGCTGCTCTAGCTGAGAGACCTGGATTCTAGATGCACTGGACCCCAAGCTGAGAGAATCGAAGTGATTTTCATAAGGCTATGCCAGGAGGTTTCCAACTTGGACCACAGAGCAAAACTTTATAAACGGTCAGCGTTCTGGTGTCCAGTGTGTTGGGAGCTGCCACCTTCTGTGGCAAACTTTGTCCCTAAAGTATAGGACTGCAGAATGAGGCCAGGATCAGGTGTCAGGGCTAGCCTGACTCTAATGCCTGAGCTGAACCTCTACCCTAGGTTGTCCCCACTTCGGTTTCTCATCCTGAGTTGCAACTATTCGATGAGCATTCCTGGCCCGGAAGTCAGGGACCCATGGAAGGTCACTGGAAAGTGGCCAAAGAAAGGCTAGGGCCCCCAGACCAGCGTCCAGGTTCCAGTACCTGGCATTTGAGCCCCACTCTGTGTACTCGGACTTGGGCAGTTCAACTGGGTGAGAAGACCAAGTGCACTTCCTCCTTGGCAGTGACTGATCCCAGGGAGGGAGGGCGAAGAGGTGGAGCCAGGAACAGGAGAGATAACATTGTGCCTGGAGTCAGCAGGCCAAGGCCACACCCTCTTCCTTGCTGGCTTCTTCCTTTGGCTCTTCCACTAAGAGGGGCCATCTGTGCTGAGCCCCAGCCCCAGTCATTCCACCATCCCCTGCCTTGTTATCAGTGTGTCAGCTTCCTGAGTCCCTGCAGTAGGCTGGGTGATTGCGATGAGCAGCCCCAAGGTTGATAAAACACCCAGCTTAGCACCAGACTTCTCAATAAATGTTCTTCTCCCTCTTTCCAATCCTGAGTTCTGAGAACACTGCTGGGAACACCGGTGGAGACAGAGTTCTTGCCTAGAGCACAGACCGGGCACTACTGGCCCCATCCTGCCTTCCTCTGTCAGCTCTCTACCCTGCAACTTCCTCCCTCCCAAGCTGGGCCTGGCCTTTCTTCATGAGGGGAGGAGATACATACTGAACTCCATGGAAACAACAGACCAGGCTTCTGGACTTGGGAGTCACAGAAGTCCCCATTCCTGTGCCTAGTATTTGGCCTGCCCCCCCTCCCTGCCCAGATGGGTTCAGCTAGCATATTCCTTGCCTGCAATTAATGCAAACAGATCCCTTGCTCTTCAGACCCCAGTTTTTGGCTTCCCCTAGGGATGCTAGGTATCCCAGGAGACTGGGTGTCAGTGTGTTGGGTAAAATTGCCAACACACAGGCATCACCAGGCACCAGGCTCTGTTTTGAGTTCTGTTTTAAGTTTGAATTGTTGGCACTGTTGAGAGTCCCTCTTCTCAGATACACAAAAAGGTTGGTAACTTTGCCAAGATTACACAGCTGGCAAGTAGGGGGCTAGGTGGCATTGAGAGCCAGGCAGGCTGCTTCTGAGCCTGCATGTTTAACTGCTGCTCTTCTCTGGGAACTATCAATGGTTGCTGGAAAGAGTTCTTGATGTCAGTTGGGGCTAGCCCAGGCTCTCTGCCCCTCACCATGAGTACTGAATGACTCCAAAGATGGAGAGGTGTTGAACCTATAGCAGAGACAAATCCCTATCACATATTTAATACTGCCATATGCAAGAAATTCAGGCCATCTGGATAGCTCGAGTCACTAGCATTTTTATTATTCATTTATTTTGTGTAGCCTAGGCTGGTCTTGAACTTGGTATCCCTCAGCTGGCCTCTATTCTTTGTTTTTGACATTTATTGTATTTTTATGTGCGCATGTGAGGCTATGTGCACACATGCTACGGCATGAATGTTGAGGTCAGAGGACATCTGACAGCAATTTGGTTTTTTCATCTACCAGGGACAGAACTCAGGTTGTCAGGCTTAGGGACAAGCGTTCAGCCATCTTGTCACACCACCGTTAGTTCCCTCTTCTCCCCTCCTGCCATTTGTCTCTCTCTCTCTCTCTCTCTCTCTCTCTCTCTCTCTCTCTCTCTCTCTCTCTCTCTCTCTGTCTCTCTCTCTCGTCTCTTTCTCTCTCTCTCTGTGTCTCTCTCTCTGTGTCTCTCTCTGTCTCTCTCTCTGTCTCTCTCTCTCTCTCTCTCTCTCTCTCTCTCTCTCTCTCTCTCTCTCTCTCTCTCTCTCTCTCTCTCTCTCTCTCTCCAGGGCTTCACTATTTAGCCCCAATGGCTTGAAACTCTCTACGTAGACCAAGCTGGTATCAAACTCAGAGATTTGCCTGCTTCTGCCTCCTGTGTACTGGATTACAGTTTGTCTTGTTTCTTTGAGACAGGTTCTCATTATGTAGTTCTGGCTGTACTGGAACTTACTCTGTAGACCAGGCTGCCTCGAACTCATAGAGATCCACTTGCCTCTGCCTTCTGAGTGCTGGGATTAAAGGTGTGTGCTGCTAAAACAGGCAGGCTGTTTTATTTGTTTGCTTAGTTTTTTAAACTTCAGTGTGGATGTGGTTTCTGTGTATGATATGGGTACATATATGTATGTACAGGTTCATATGTGAGTGAATAAGCATGCGTGTTACAGTATACACGTGGAGATCAACCTTGAGTGTCAATCTTTGCCTTTCCCCCAGTTGGAGAACTGGAACCCTACAAGTTTCCAGGGATTCTCCCGTCTTGGCCTCCCATCTTACTACAGCAACACTGGGATTATAGACAGATGTTACTATACTCATCTGTATGTGGTTCTAGGAATTAGATTAGGCCTTAGTTTCTCAGTGCTTTCCTAGCAAGTGCTTGACCCACTGCCATCTCCCTAGTGGTTGAGACAGGGTCTCCTGAAACTCAGGCTGAGACTGGCCTTGAAGGCCTGACCCTCCTGCTTCTCCCACGTGCTGGAATAACAAGAATGCACCGCCACACCCAGCAGATATTCTCGCTTGAATCACAACTCTGACTCACAACAGTTGACCTTTCTAAACTTCAGCCTGTTCCCCTACACCAGGCAACGGATATGTGAGGCTGGGATCATGGCAGGGGATGAGTGACGGCTGCCCCCCTGATCTAGGGTTTGTTGAATTATGACTGAAAGGGGATATAAAGCAGATTTTCTCCTAATCCACATGCCCTTTCCTAACCTGCCCTGGATGTAAATCTAAACAGGCAAGAGAGATAATAACTGCTGATTCTTGTCTGTTTCTCCCAGAAGGTATTTACAAGGCTGCCGACTTGCAACACTTGCTAAGAAAGTTTCCAAACCAACTTGCCCACTTCCTGCCAAGTCCTGGATCTACTTCACCTTCCTGTCCTGGAATCTCCAAGAAATCCCCTTCTTGGTGAGAATGCTAAGCCCATCTTAAGGACCCTCTTACTCGCTCTTTTTCTTTTAATGGCTGCAGATGGCTTTACTACGCCATGCCTTCTTGAGCTACCCTGGGGCATCAGAGGGAACTGTTCCTTTGGCAGGACCTCTGTGCTGAGGGCACCTTTGTGTTAGGAAGCTGAATGCTGGCATAGAAAGGAGTCACCTGAATGGAGACAGTGCTTTTGCTTCTTCATCTCCAGAGGGGCTTGCTAGCTACTCAGCTCCATTGCATCCTACAGAAAAGCAAAGTTGGCCGGGCTAGAACTTTGGCCCCACTTCTCTCCCCTGCTACTTGCAGAACCTCGGTTTGGGATTCAGAGAGCGGGACCTGAAGACTGGTGAAGAGCTGTGGTAGGTGTGGCATTCCTGTCGCCTCTCACCCACAGAACAGGAGCATTCATTTATTCCAAACTACAAGCGCTTGGGCTGGCGCTCTCTCTCTCTCTCTCTCTCTCTCTCTCTCTCTCTCTCTCTCTCTCTCTCCCTCCCTCCCTCCCTCTCTCCCTCCCTCCCCCCCCCCGCCCCTGAAGCTCATGTTTAGAGTGGACTGGCACCGGAGCCCCATCATTCTTTTCCTGTTTGATATTTGTGTGTGTGTGTGTGTGTGTGTGTGTGTGTGTGTGCTGAAAATCACCATCCAGCATCTACTGCCTCTTTCTTCCTCTTGCACCAACCATTAGGTGGTGCAGATGTGTTAGAATGCAGGAGAACTCAAGGCTGGGTGGAATCAATGTCCAGTAAAATGCCATCATCCACAGGACATGACCCACAGGATGTCTTATATGGTTCCAAGTTCCCATGAGAGATCTAGTGTTCAACCAAGACTCAGGAGTGGCTCTCACTATTTTACCAGTTTCTGAGTGTGGCAAAGGTCCACTGTAGAAAGTGATAAAGAGTTTTTAGGTAGTAAATATAGTTATTTTTTATACTCCTCATGTAAGAGTCAAAAGAATAGGGCAAAATTAAGCAAGACAATCATAATCTGACTAGACTGGTATCTGTCCAGGTGGTGAGAGGCGGGTACAGAGGACTTTTGCATGGCACGCTTTCATAGTAGGCACTGCGAAGGCCTTATTTGCTCCCTGCTAGACTGCACACAGTGACCTGGCAAGTGGTTTTGCCCCCAGACAGAGCTACCTGCCTTTTGGAAGTTGACCCACCCTATCCCTCAACCCCAGAGAGCCTTTCACTAATGATAGCCGAGGGACAATGGATAAAGTCCTTCTTCCCCTGTGGCTCCTAGCAGGTGAGGGTGAGGGGCGAGTTCTCCTGCCTACCAGAATTCCAGGCAGACTGCGCACCTGGAGTGCACAGCAGTTACCGTGTTTAACAGCCATACTTCATGAGATCTCTCTTTTTACCTGTGCTCCTATTTCTCCACCATGCTTTCTGGGACCCTTTTCCTGAAGAGGCGAAGTACAGTGAACTTGTCACTGCCAGATCTGCATTTGGGGGAACCCATGTCAAACAGCTCTCTCAGCAGGAAGCCTTTAGCAGCGGGGGGCCTCCCCTACCACATGCATCCTTGATCCCTACTCCTCGACTCACAGACCCCAGTGCTTGGATTCCTAGCTGAAAGAGCTTTGCATCTCTTGGTAGGATTACAGCCGCCAGACACCTCCTACTATGGGGGGATGCCCGCCTCTCTTCCCTAGCCCCTTTGGCCTCTCAGTTTGGATGGGTCTGGAAAGTAGACACCTGGCTGAGCCTCAGGCAGCCTTGGCCTTGCACAAGTCTCTGTTGCAGGGCAGGGAGGCAATGAGCTAATTCTTCAGAGAGGCAGAAAGAACAGCCTCCTGACAAGAAGAGACCTGTCCCCTAGGGCTCTTGTGGCACCGATGCCGGCTGTCTGTAGAGGGAAACAGCTGAGCCATCCAGAAGCTGGTCCTGTTCCTACCACCACCCCTAACAACTTCAATGAGCTCAGAAGAAACTCATAGAACCATGAGAAATAAGGGGAAGGGTCACATACCCACCTCCCTTGGAGTAGATGTATTTTGTAAGTTGATATTTTGGGACAGTGCTTATTTTGTGGGCCTAATGTATGCATAGGCAACTTGTGTACCTGGCAGGTTGTGTGTGTGTGTTTCTTAACAAATACAATCTGCTCAGTCCATATAATGCTACATGTACATGTGTTTTTAGGACTGACCATTTAATACTGGACAACCAACTGGTGTGCTCTTCCTTGGTGAAGCTGGCTGTTGTTCTTCAAAGGCTGACCTGATGATGTCCTAGGCTTCCCACATAGCCCTTGCTTTTAGTGACCACTGTAGCCATGGAGGACCTCAGCCCTTTCCCTGAGTGGGATGCTCTTCCCACATCTGCCTGCTTTCTGATGAGACTCTGACCCTTCTCCAGTGTGAGCTTTATTTAATACCCTGGGGACCATCCTTCTGCCCCCCCGCCCCCGCCAATTCCTTAGCCTGGGAATGCTGGTTTCCTCCCACTGTCCCTCTTTTTTTGAAGAGCAGAACAAGGACACCAGATCCCAGGCCACATCCCCCAGGGAGCTGGAAGTGGGGTAAACCAGGGCCATTGTCCTAGGACAACCTGGCTTCCTGGGTCACTCGTGGTCATTCAGAAGGAGGGATAGCTCCCCGGAGCCCAAATGTGACCCTCCTACAAGTAAATTCTGTCATTATCACTGGAAACTATGGGGTTGGAGTCTGTCTGGTCTGCTCAGTCTCAGTTTCCTCCTCTGTAAATGGCTGTGCCCCAGTGACCTCTCCCATTGTACTGAGCACGTAGGTTTTGGCCACTATACATATCTAATGGTTAGTCAGTTCCTACACGCTGGCAATACAATCCAGAGTCATTTCCAAGGGAACCTGTCCCGGGACAGGCAGAAGGTCCTGCAGGAGGAAGGAAACCAAGTCCTCCCCCACACCCCATCTCTGTGCAGAGAGTCCATGTGGGGATGGTGTTCATAAGGAAGTCTGTCCCTGGCCTTGAGAAGGTGCCCTACGCTGCCAGGCGGCTGGTGTTTCAAGGACAAGGCCTTGCCTTCCTGCTATCTCTGGGGGAGCTGGCAGCTGTTAACAAATCCCCTGCAATTTGCACCCACCAATCCTGCTTGCTCACTGGGCGGCCGCAAGCCGTTTTTCACGCGGAGCTGCACACAGCTTTGTCTTAGAGAGACAGCTCTGGCGGGTGTCCCTGAATGGGGCCATTTGTCCTCCATGCTAAAGGGAAGGCGGCTGAACGCTCTGTTAGGAGTGGGGGGGCAGAGGTAGAGAGGGTGGAGAAAGGCTATGGGGGAAGGTGAAGTAAAGACAGAAGCCATGACACTATGGGAAACCAGGCACGCTGCCCACCACAGTCAAATGGGGGCAATGCTCATCTTCCAAGATGGGAGGTCACTGGCTATGACCTGCCTTCCCTGGTGTAAGGAGTCCCGGGTGGTAGAAGCTCTGATGGTTTTGGACACTTCTGGTCCATCCCAGTCCCATGACAAATGAACTACAGGGCTGCCACACAAGCTGCTGTAGAAGGCCCCGTTTTAGCCTCTCCCCCTCCCTGGATAGAGAGCTCTCCTAAGACCCTCCTTCACAGATCACAGGCAGAGAGAGGCAAGACATATCTCAGTGCCTCTACTATGACTAGCTGACACCTCCTTTGGAAGTCATGGGCATGTCACACACCAGGGAAACAAAGCAGGCATATATTTGGGAACTTAAAAAGTCAGCAAACTATGTGGTTTCCATTCCTGTTTTGGGGCTTGGGCAGCTGCGCTGGAAGGCATGAGGGTGTGCTTAAAACGGAGGTCAGATATAGGCATGCCCACAGTGCCAGGCTTGGGAGTAAGACTGTAGACAGGAGGTCGGGCACAGCACTTGTCCCCAAGGGGGATCTCATTAGACCATATCCATCTTGGGAATGCAGACCTACGGTTCCCATCCAAAGGAAGCAAGACATCTGTGTGATGGTGCTACCCCACAAAGAGCAAATGCAGGCAGCTAACAGGCTTTTCCTAAAGCCACCCAGCAGCTCTGTGTCACAGCCAGCCGTGAGCAGCCTGGCTGCGTTCTCTGATTGACAAACACCCTCTGCCTGTCCCTAGGAAAGCTTATCTCTTTCCACTCCAATCGCTCTTCTACCTCTATGGTCCCCTTCTCCAAAAGTCTGCTGGTGCCTGCCAGAGTAGCCCTGGGTTTCCTTGATGCCTACCACACTAGCTAGGCTCCCACACTTCCATTTTGCTAACACCCAGATGAACTCGCAGCCTTGGCTATGTAAGGGAAAGAGAAGCATGGCAAGAAAAGCAGCAGGCATCCCCACCCCTGTCCCAGCCCCACTGTGTATCCTTTCCTTGGGTCCTTACCTTCTGGACTCTGACATTCTCTAGTCTGTTATTCCAACATGTGTTGGCTGCTCAGAGGGTCAGCTGAGGCTACATAGAACTAGTCAAGCACGAACACCAGCAGAAGTATGCAGAGGACTCTTGGGGACCTTGAACATGGCAACTGCCTGATACTCGTACCCATGTAGCCAGAAGGCTGAACCACTCAGTGCAGAAGAGGTTCACATGTGGTAGTGGAGGGGGTTGGTGGGCATTGCCACAGGTTTGGAGGGAAGTCTGGGGGTGTCAGGTGCTGGGGGCTGGGCAGGTGACCTTCTACGCTAGGAAAGGGTGGGGGTGGGGGGTGCAGCTGGCTCCTCAGGAGCCTCAAGATGAGGATGCCGAGTGCATGTGCGCACGCGTGCTCCTGCTCCGGTGTGCGCAGAGGCTAAAGGCTGCAGCAGAACAAAGAGCTGGGGGCTGGGCATCAGAGGGCCCCACGTGGAGGCGGCTGCCTGGGCGGCTTGCTGTAGTGTCTGGGCTCTGCTCATGCTCTGCATTCCATCTCTGTCTCTCTCTCTCGCTCGTGCCATACAGTGCTGCCCCCAGGCCCGAGCCTGCTCAACAGCTACCACCCTGCTCACAGCCACAACCATGCGCACAGCCTAGCACTCTTGACAAAGCATCTCTCCTTGCAGCATGATCTCATTCCATGGCCTTCTCGAGCCCCAGCCTGGCCTCCTGATAGGAGAGACAGAGGGCAGAGGGGTGGGAGAGGCGCCCACAGATGCAGCCAGTCGCGCGCGCGCGCGCGCACACACACACACACACACACACTGCTCAGCTATTCACAGTTACACAGTCACAGCCATGCACCGCCCCCAGAGCCCACACACAGCT